>NW_026261724.1:0-212707 GCF_024628925.1 Lodderomyces margitis
TCCCCCACCTGACTGCCGTTTCCTAAGATCTCTCCTCGTGTATGCTGGTAGACATCAGTCTCATCAGTGTAATTTGAATTCTTGTGGGAGAAAATGTGTGGCAGGTTGGCAGGTGTATCCAAGTCCCACGCAGACATTCACACATTCACACACCGACAATAAATTTCACACACCCGAAAAACTTGACCTAATCTAGCAGCTTCTTATATCTGTCTGTCTGTGTGTTAATGTGTTCCTCTATATTAACGTGTTACCATGTGTGTTGTTAAGTCACGTGTTTTTGGAGAGGCTTGTCTGTTTATGTGCTCATGGTTTGCTTGATACTAACTGTTACCGCGTGTGTTGTTTAATTACGTGTTTGTGAAGGTGGCTTGTTGGTTCATGTTTTCGTGTATGACATATACTTTTACACGTGTTTGTGGGGCAAGGCTTGTGTGTTCATGTGTTGCAAATAATCACCTCTGGTAAAATATTTCACAAACAAGTACTAAGGTGTTCAGTGGCATGATGGTAGTTTTAATTACCTGTCTCATTTTTTCTCCTTACTAAACCCCCCTCAATCCACTTCCTTAAAATATTCAAGTCTTGGAGTACAATGATTTCAACAAACTTTTCGACTCCATTTTTTTGAGAGTCAAGTGTAGGACATGGTCTTTTAAAAAAACCTTTCTCTTTTATCAATAATTTCTTCACACCAAATACTAGCCAACCAAAGAATTTTGAGTCTTTTGCTGTTTTTGTCAGTAAGCCTAGAATTATAAAAAGCCAGTTCCTAAAAAGTTGTCAAGTATTTGATGTGTCGCGTATTTTTGTATCAAAAGATGTCGCGTTTAGTGTGTCGAAAAGTGTTTTAAAGTTATTTTAGTGTTGCAGCAAGCAAAAAGTCACCCCCAAATCAACAAAGAAAGAGATCTAGATGGAAGGATCTAAAATATATAATACAAAACTAAAATGCTTAAAAAAGCTTTGTCTGATTTTTTAGTTTTGTAAATACAAAAAATACAAAAAGTAAAAAAATTGCCAAGAAATAGATAGCTAAAAGTGATGATCGTAAAAAGTTGTGAAATATGGGCAAATCTTTTGGTGTTTGTGATGAAGCGTATGTGCATATACGATCAAAGTGTTTGTGTGTCTACAGTTAAGCTGAGAGGGTGAATCACCAGAACGAAAAAGAAAAGGAATACCGCAGCCTAAATTGTCCACAACCAAAATAAGGGTTGTTAGATGATGCGTTTTAACGAGATAGAGAGAGAAAAAATCGCCGATACTTTCTTTTGGGTGGCAAGAAATCAAATGTTTAGATACGAAATCACATCTAAGTGATGAAATGCTCCATATAAAACGGCCGACTAGCACCTTGATCTTTTTTGTTGTAATTAACAATCCTATTCTAAATATGGTCCATCACATTTGTTTTTCAAATGGTTATCTCTGATTTGTATAACATTTGAAAGCCACAGTTTGGTCAATGTATGACAAAAATGAAACGCTACCAAACACAATAGAAGTAGGTTAAGACTAAGAATAGAATCGGTACCTCGTGCGTGTGTAAGTGTCCACGACTGTGTATAAGTAGATAAGTGTGTACCTAAGTAACGTTGTACAATAGGAACGGTAAGAATTACAAAATAAATCAAAGACCAGTATCTGAGAAAGAAACAGAAGACAATAAAAAAATTAAATATGTGGCTTGCAGAGAACAAAAATCCGGAATTCTTTTTGTTGTAAATTAATTTTTCCGAAATTTAACTAAGGCGTTTTGTTATCAGAAACAGCAACCAATACAAAAAATCTTGCTGTTTGTCTGTGTTGTTGATTGAGAGTAGTCAAATTATGCTGTTTCATTTCGTATTCACCAGTTTTTAAAGACCCGTATAATGATAAAAGGCAATCTCTGACAAAACCGCTTCAAAGTAAAAGGAATTGGTCGTGCACATTTATTCAACGTACACTAAAACTGATAATTGAGTTACAAAACTAACCAAAATCCATTACAATGCGGGAGGATGAGATTGTCCATAATTGAATAGAAATGTACATCGTTTTGTGTAACATCAGACTATTTTAAGGATTATATTTAATAGGGAGATAAAAAAAGAGCCCTGTGTAAATGCCGTGAAAACTAGACCCCAGTAAAGTTGAAGAGAATAAGGTTTGCTATTGCTAGAATCATAACCTTAAAATGGAATCCAATGTTTGGGATTGAAAAGAGATATTAATTTCAATAGACACGATAAAGTACAATCCCGAAGGGAGGCTTTAAATGCAAAGAAAGATGAGCTGGTTAGCCTGCCACCTTCGTAAGTTGAGCCATATTCACCAACCCCTGGAGTAAAATGGCCTTGCAACCAAAACGTAATCAAGTGGTCACCAAGGAACAGCCAAGGGATCGCCTAGGAGTAATCAAGGAGCAATCAAGGGGTAACTCACAATCGCAGGGAATGAACTCCTCCCACCCTCTCATTATGATTCCTCTTCTTTGTTTTCATAGCATGCCTGACTGAATGTGACCTCACTAACATTCTTTGTTTTGTTTTTCCCCCTCCAGTTTAACAAACGTTAGCAAATTTTGCGAGATAAAGATCTCTCTCCCTCTCCACTAAGAAAGAGGAGACAAAAGTTGACATGAAGCTGTATGAATACGTTTCTAAAATGTAACAGTTGTTTTATGTTACAGCCAAGACTTAATTTTGAACTGGAATTGGGATTGGGAATAGAGTGAAATGATTCTAAACATTTAGCCAACATTATAGGAGGTAAAGTTTAGGTCAGGCAGAGTGCGTGTACTTTTATCTAATTTGATGCAGCCGCACTGCAGGCACAATGTTACACAAAACTACAAAAATAAATAACAACGTAAACATAAACAAGTGTGGATTGTTTTGGTCTTCCTTTATTAGGGAGATAGGTTTGTAGTTGTAAAGATTTTGCAAATATTAAGAGGAACTTGCTGAATAGCTGATGGGTTAACCCTGGAGAATAAGCCAGCAATCATTTTTGTTCTGATAAGAGAGAGAAAGACTTACTGTGAATTGATACAAGGAGATAACAAAATAGCAACAAAATGTAAAGTAAACAAATAATACAATATATACTGCATACAAGAAATAATAATAGAAAAAAATAAATAAACAATGCAAGTGGTCATTGTGTAACATTAAACAGCTTTTCTTTTGTTTGTTTTTGTCTCTCTCAACAAAATTTTCTTTTTACTCTTCAGATGTACGTGCATTAATGGATATATAAATACGCCTGTAGTCAGTATATATTAACTGTTTGAAATTCTATTTCAAATATTTCCAAGTTTTCGACTTGTTCGTCTTCATCGCCACTACAGACTACAACATTTCGCTTAATAATCACTACTACGTCGTATTAAACACCAACAACGATCTGTAACATCATTTGCCTACGTTTATTTTAAGCAGCAAAGCCCAATATTCACAAATTGATATCTAACAAAAAAGAAATATTTGTTTTATTTATTTATTTATTGTCTTTTCGCCCTTACAGACAGTTACACAGACAGTTCGACAAACAGACAGACAAAAAGACAGAGGCAAACAGTTCTAGATATAAAATCTTTAATATATCACTGCCAAACCCACGTTGCATAATTTTTTCTTTCTCCTTAAGTTGACCTTCAACTGTCCTGATCCAAACGATTTGGTATATTCTGTTACCTTATACCCGCCAACAACACACTCGCTTTAATAAACAACACTACCACGGTTCTATTTTTTCCTAGTTGAAAACAATCGCTATTCTTTTTTTGTTTTACATTCTCCTTTGATTCATCGCAATATTCAATTTTGCCTTTTCACCTTAATATTTTTTTTTCCTTCGATTTCGTTCAGGCACCAAATCTTTTTTTACAACCAACATATTATACTTTGATCCAGACCACCACCACCACCAACAGCTATAGCTTTCCACAATGATTGAAAAGTTTACAGGCCACAGATCCAAGCAACGTACATATATATATACAGGAGTAGTAGTATGGCTACTTGTCATCAACATATGGCTATTTCACACCTATTACTCCCGTAATAGTGATCTGCGATATTTGACAAAATCATCCATTTATGATGCATATGATCCATCAAATCAACAGGTACAACAACAGCAACAGAAATTGCTAGAAAATCCATCGTCCAAATCATTCAAAGAGGATATCACTATCAAGTTGTTGCAAAAACAACAACTGAAAGAAAAGGATATTCGTAACATTGATGCTCATGCTAGTATATACAACAAGATTTTTGAAAACCATGAAATAGATTCGATATTTGGTAATCTCAATTTCCAACAAAGATGTGATTTATTTTTCCAAAACTTGTTTATTAATGACAAGAACTGGATTTTCAAAGTTAATGAAAAAATTGAGCTTGAAAATAAGCATGAATTTAAATTTAACGACTGGAGAAATAATCATTTGGAAGATTACAAGAAGAATTTTGCTGAGAAAAACAACAAGAATAAAGACGAAGTTGAACATACTGCCGAGTTTGAAACGTTTATTAGAAAGGGATATGAAGATTTTTGGAATAGAACCATGACTTATGAACAAAACATTGTCGACCATATTTCAATTTTACGTGTGTTTAACAAGTGCTATCTTACTAGTGATAACACTACTCAGATTAAACGCACCCAAGAGTTTATCAATAAGCAACAGAAACTAATTCATGGAGTCAATATAGCTTCAAAAAGCGGCAAGGGCGTACCACCATTCTCTTACACCAAACAAGAAAACCTTATTAACTTCAAATCTATCAAGCATAGCGCATTTGAACATCGAGTGTACCCTTGGTTGTCATTTGAATATCCAATCTACGAACGATTCACGGGTGAATTATTTTATAAACCACCACAAATGTCGAAATTTGTCAAGGGAGACTCACAAAAGACGTCAAAATCATATAAGGAATCCGAACAAATGGATTTCTTTTTGAATCGATTCAAAAATAAATGTAATGGTAAAGGTATTGTTTTATCCATTGGTAATGATCATGTTGATGATACGGTTCGTCTAATTCATTTACTTCGTGCATTGAACAACAAATTGCCTATACAAATTGTATATTATGATGATATTCTGGATGAAACAAAAAAGAAGATTGTCACTGCTGGCCGTGAAGTTATAGTCACTTTACCCAAATCATTTGACAAGATAGCTCATTATTTCCCTGAAGATTATCGTCATAACGAAAAGGGGTTGCCCGAACAAGAAATTTGGTTTGTCAATACCTACAATGTCATTCATAGTGATTACAAGGATAAATTTAAGAAATTCGCCAACAAGTTTCTTGCTACTTTTTTCAATTCATTTGAAGAGATTATGTTGATTGATGCTGACACAGTGATGATGCAAACACCAGAATATTTTTTCAATTTGTTGGGTTACAAAGAATCAGGCACTTATTTTTATAAAGATCGAACGACATTCGAAACAAGGCCAATGTCGGATTCCGTTTTCTTCAAAAAGATTGGGCCCTCAATTGTTGACTCGGTAATGTTTGATATCCCTATCATGACAAAATATACAATAGATACCGATTTTTTCAAAGGGTTGTTTCATTATCAAGAATCAGGATTGGTTATGCTTAACCGTAAGATCCATTTCAATGCCTTGCTCATGATGTTTCAATTGAACTTTTATGAACCAGTGACTAAACGGAGTCATGGAGACAAGGAACTTTTCTGGTTAGCTATGGCCATTGCTGGTGAAGAAAACTATGTATTTGATGAAAACCATGCTGCGGCAATCGGAATCAAGACTACGCCACAAGACCGTCCCAGACCCGATGGCCACACACCTCATGAATCAATTGAGTTGTGCTCGCCTCATCCTGGACATGTATCCAGTTCTGACAATGCGTTAGTTTGGATCAATTCAGGGTTTTTCTATTGTTCGAAATCGCCCGAACTTGATTTCGCAAAAGAAGCGGAACAAAAAGATCGGTTAAAGGACTTGCATACTGCTGATCAATTTCGTGCATTTTACACTAGTCCCTTGCGTATCAAGTCAGCCATCATTCCTCCAAAGGATTTGAATCATTGGGGAGTAAATAATGAAGATGAACCTAGCAGAGGATGGTTTATGGATAGTCGATACTGTAAAGGGTACATGTGGTGTGCTTATTCTTCGACTGGAGGCAAGACTAAAACAGGGGAGAATAATAAACGAGAAGGAAGAGTGATTGATTTTAGTTTACGTGAACAGGAGATGTTTGAGTATTATGGAGATGTATGGGTAGGATTGGAGTAAGTAGAATTAGAGGAGACTGTGGATTAGAGAGCAGTGTTGGGTAATTTTATAGACTTTTGACAATAAATAAGTTGGCAAATAGATGAAGAAGTTTTATTTAGACATCACATTTGTAAGCCTTGTAGTTGTTCACTTCTAGTAGAGACATCAATGAGATCATCAACAACAATAGCAGTACTCTCTACATCTCACCCAACAAAAGCCATAAAAACATAATAAAACAAGAATCTAAAACAAACAACATACATGATAAAGATATATATATAAAGAGAATCTAATTCTTGTTGTAACAACAAAGAAGGGAAGCAACCAGCAAATCACAACATAACATATCTCAGAACTAAAAATAAGAGCCAACACACAGTAAACAAAATCAATCAAACAAATCAGATCAATTAACTAGTCATTCCCTCTTTCTCTTGTTTGTTATTGTAGTTCTACTTTTTCCACTTTGGTGATCTTAAGGTAGGCACCACACCTGACGACTGAGTCGATCTAATGGGAGGCTGTCCTCGTTTTCCACTCAACCCAGCAGTACCAGCACCAGCGCCAGAATTGGATGGGAATGGGCTATTGGACCACGACTCATCACTGATTAACTCAGCATACGAACAACAGTTCATTTGCGATTGGGTGTGTCTCAATTTTGGTGGACTATTGGGAGACAATGGGAATCCCGAGGAAGCTAAATTGGTGTTGGCACTTACATTCGAGTGGGCTGACGATGAGTCAAAGGATGTGATTAATGAGTTGAGGGGAGTGAATGAATCTTCAAGACGATTGAATGAGTTGGTGGTTGATGATCTGGGTCTTTTGATAATCAGTTTTCTTCTGCTGGAACCACCACCAATGGCGGCTGTGCTGCTGTTGCTGTGTAAGTTTGTGATACTGGTGGTACTGTTGTTATTGTTAAGGGAGTTGGAAATTCCGCCGGCTGAATTAGACGAGGAAGTAGGGGTATAGTTGTTTAAAGTGTTGGTGAGTGATATGATGGAGTTGGTGCGGTGGGGTGAACAACAATCTTGCACCGATCGTTCGAAAATTGCTGGTGCTTCAGTATCATATTGATCATAAGGTTGGCCTTCCTGATCTTGTTGCTCATCTGTAACTACTTCATCCCCATCAAAAGTAAACATTGGTGGTTTGAGGCCCTGGTTATCGTTGTCTAACGATGCTGGGCTTGTTGGTAAGGTAGTAGTGTTTTGTTGTTGTTGAGAATGTTTACCATGTAGGTCTCTTTTAGGGTCTTTACCTTTAAATTGTTTTACAGCAACACCTTTATCGGTCAATGCGACCCCAGTATCGAGTGAAGATGGTTTAGCTTGTGTTTGTGGTATCATGTTGTGTCTCTACCTATAAATCTGGCAAAAAATAGAATGGCTGTTAACGTTTGTTTAAGTTATTGTTATCGGAGCTGTAGTTGCTGTTGATGTACTTTGTCTTTTGGTGAAGATTTAGAAAAGTTTAAAAGTATTTAAAGCTTTTAAGATAGTTGATGATGATGAATAGTCCTTCGTTCAGTCTGGTTCTTTTCCGTCGACATCCAATTTTTCTTCACTTTGTTTATTATATTATATACTAATATTCATTGTTGTTGAAAAAAAGTACTGATAAATATTACACAAAATCCCTAATTAATAAATTTTTTTTATTTTTATTTTCATTTTTAAAACACTAGGTCACCCGTGCACACCCCCTCTGTGTCTCTCTTCTGCATATACATATTTACACCCCCTCTCTTCCTACTCCAATAACACATTTGATTAAGGTCCTGTACCAAGATCAAATTCACTTCCTCCCCCCCCAGATAATGCAGGAGACATCTAGTATATATACGTATTAATTAAACTGTACATAAAGTAATGGTTTTTATCCACAACGCCTTGGTTTTTTTATATTATTGTCTATAACTTTGACCAATCAAATTGTGTTTATTGATAACGGAAAAAAGGATAAAATGCAAAAAAATAAAAATTAGACACTTACACACATACATTACATACCTTCACACACACAAAAGCCGAGATAAAAATGGAATGATCCCCCAGCCAGTAATATGACCGAAGGAAATCTGTAATCCTTTCCCGATCGACAAGAGATCTCTAGCAGATCTCCAATCAACTGAAAGTGTAACAAAACAGTCTTGAAAACAATCTCAAGGTCATGGTGCAGAGCTCAACCTATTTAAAGATACATCCATAACACCCCCAACCATCCCCTGAGCTACCGCCACTGATAATCCACATAATGTAATACACAATCCAGAGTTTTATTTTTGGAGATGTTTCAAATTTGCCGAAGAGCATTTGTATACATCGTACAGCACAAAAGTAAACAAGAATTATTGTCTTGCATCTATATGCAGTCCTGTCATTCTGCTGAGACAACAGTAGCTGCTATTAGTATAAAGAAGAGGCGATGTACCCCAAGCAGAGATGCAGAGTTTATACATAGCATTACAAACAAACAGCACAGAAACATAAATTGATAAACTACAACTACGTCATTGCACCGTTTGTTTGTGGTACTGAGTGAAATTGTCGATCATGCTTGCATTAATACCCACACAGTACCTGTGAATGCAACGTTACACAAATCAATGGGGAAGCATGTCACGCGTTTACGGATAAATCTTAACGAAATGACGTATAATTTCTAGTGAGGCATCTTGTACGCGTCTATTAGTAACCCAAAGAGTTTTTTTGTTTCCATTTTGGGTGGCAAACAAATGAACCAGTTACGGAAAATGGGTAATATGTTTGATCTTTCTAGACATTCTACAGGGAAATAAGTACAACAATTATTGATGATAATTCTTTTTCCTGCTTCAGCGTAATATTATAGAAGTTGCTCTTCTGACTGGTACGTCCCTTAGCAGCACTCCGCAATTCCTATTTTTCCTTCTCTTCATCGCATATCCACAGTATAGGCTTAGTTATATGCAAAGAAGCCGGTAGAAGGGAAAGAAACATACTATTAATAAATCATACCTCTTTATCAACTGTTAAACTGCTAAACTTCAATTGGTTAATGGGAAATTGCTTACACCTCATCGGCGAGTAGATGTGTTGCAAAATTTTGTAAAAATTTTTGCACAAATTTGGAAAGAAAGTATCCAATGTAGCACTTCATTATTCTGAAGAGTAGTTGGGCCCCACTTAATCTACTTTTATTGACTCTACTCTAGTTACAACTAAGTTATTAAGCCATGGTATATATATTTATATTACAATTAGTTCTACCTATTCCACTCTACGGTCGTTTAATCTTACATAACGTTGAATCACCACTTTCAACCGAGACTCAAACTTCAAATGCAAAACCAGTGTCAGCTCATCAACACCCTCTTTTAAAAAACCAATCTTCTGTTTACATGTCCTATCTCCAGAACGTCCCATTCCACCTCAGCAACCCTTTTGCAGCCAAATAATTTAGATCCTGTCAACCTTTGTCGTGCCAAATTTCAAAATTTGGGGAAATTGAAGAGAGAGAAAAAACAGACGTGAAAAATAAACAGAAGGTATCAAAGTGACACATATATTACAACTACACTCAATGGTTCAACACATATAATGAACAACTCATCCACACCAACCCTAGATAGTCATGCACCGAAAAAGACCACTTCGATAAAATCCCTCCCTTCATTACAACCAAGACAATCAAACCAAAACCAAAACCTAAATCAAAACATAAACTCGCATTTGCAGCAGAGCCCACAAAGACAACGACAGCATTCACTATCGGGACCCCAAAGACAATCATCTACAGAAAGCAAATCTGCTCGTAACGACATGGAAAGAGAACGGCTACGCGAGCGAGAACGAGGTACAACATTGTCATCAATGAACATACCAATTCAATCTGTCGAGAGAAATCAGAAACAACCGAAGGCAAAGCCGGATCTTGAAATCGATACCAGAATACGACCAGAGCACTTGAGGATACGAAGTGCTACGTTGCCCAATCATCCAACACTACGACCTTCTCCTTCATTTGCATCGAATGACTCAAATGCCGAGAGCCCGACTTGGCTCTTGAGTGATTTACTTTCAAATTTGAGTTCCCTCAAGGATAAAGATGAATATTCCATAGTTCAAAAATCAAATGATTTGGTATCACTATTTCAATCTTACCCCAATTTGAAAGAGGAGGTTCAAATAAAGACAGTGTTGCCAAGAATACAATTTATGTTGTATCATCCAGTACCAGAAGTACGCTCATCATGCTATCGAATATTGCGGCATTTAATTGTAAATTACAACAGTCTTATCCTATTAGGACAACTGAAGTTGCTCATCTTTATCATTACGAGTCTAGCTAATGATCAATACAAGTCCTCATTAGTTGAAATGACACAAGCATTAAAGTTGATAAGGCAATACTTGACTATAGATAAAGGGGCCGACTTGTTATCTGTTGGTGTCATAAAAGCATTGATTGCTATTATCGAAAGCGAACTGCATGATCATAGTCATACCATATCGGCATATGGATTACACGTGGTGCTGATTCCCGACGGCTTCAAAAACGCTTGTTTGGAGACGATTTGCGAAATTGCGCTATTGAAACCAGAACTAGTTTTCCATTCAGGAGGATTCAAGTTGATGGTTAATTCAATTATTGAAGGCTCGTTTGAAGTGGCGTCAACGTGCTTGATGATTATCCTACGATTATTGAGTTTCCAAAATTCACGCAAGTTTCTACGTAATGGATTCGATTTGGATTCTTTGATTGCTGTGTTTTCCACTGATGAAGATTCAGGTGATTCCAAGTTTAAGCATGTTTCCAATTTCAAATTGCAGAAAATATCGGTGCTAATATCGATATTGTTGCGTGATTTCAACGGATTGGTTGCATTTTCCATCAACAACTTCACCAGTATAAACAATCTTTTAATCAATTTGAGCAAGAAAAACCACCGGGTTCAGGATCTTATTCTTGATATACTTCTTGATGCATTAAGAATCAGAGTGTTTCCGTGGTTGGAGCATTCGCCGATTGGCGATTTTATAGCAAAGTTTAATCAACAGTATCAGCAGCATTTTGCCGGTAAACGAAAATTCACCTTTGAGTACAAGGATATTAAGGAGCCGTTTCCGCGCGATGTTGTCCATCATTATCAGGGGTTACTTACTTATATATTGGTGGGAAATGACTTGTTTGAGAAGTTGTTGCCCATTATTGAAGACACTCAAGATGGTGGTGACAAAGGTTTGCAAAAAAAGGCAACTTTTCTTCTTCTGAAACTTTATTTTATTGCCAACAACTATTTACCCCATGAATTGGTGAAATCTAAGTTGCAAATACCAGGTATATTGGAGCATATATCGTTGACATCCACTAAACAGACCCATGGGGCAATCGAGACAAACCAATACATTAAATCTAAAGTCAAGAGCGTCATGGCACAAACTAACTTCAATGTCGACGACGATGAATTTAAAGCCATGATTACCAATAGCAAAGTGTTGACGGTTAAAGAGTTTGAGCATTGGAATTGGCCGATACTTACGGCTCTAGTACAGGGCCCATTAACCGACCCTAAACGATTTGAAGAAGTTTTGGAAAAGACGCCCAAATTTTTCAAACGATTGATTTCATTTTATCGCCCCTTCAAATATCGGTTTTCGTCGGTACACAATACCAAAAATGCATCAAAGTACATTGAATTTGGATGCTTGCTATTGGAAATGTATCTTAGTACTGATGTGGGACTCAAGTATTTATCATCGAGCAAGATTTTGCCACAAATTGCCGAAATCGTGGCTCAAATCGACCCTTATAGTGGTATATCATCAAAGGATGCGATATTGAGTAAGAAACGACTTGAAAGTACAGCATCGGAGGGGTACTTGCGTTTTATTGGTGTCTTGAGTAGCAGTAATGAAGGGTTAACCATTTTAACCAATTGGCAATTATTCACCATGTTTACCAACATTATTTCTGCGTCGGCCGGACAGAATGAAGCGACGAATTTATTCATATTGACATTGTTTAAATACGTTGACTTTACCGTGGACAATAGTCCATTCGAGATTTTACTCAAGATGGCGTTAACTGTATCCAATTTGAAAGTTCGCATTTATTTGTTGAAACATATGGTGCCGCAATTGTTAACTACCTTGGAATGTCAAGAGTTTTGCATTGGTGTCCTTATTGATAATCTATACGATACTAATCCCGATGTTGTCATTCGATCAATTGATTTATTGTTTAGTTTTTACCAGGGTAACAATTTCGAGAATTTACAATCAATAATCAAGTATCAACCCCCTGTTCATATTTTGCACAAGTTTGAATTAGGCCGACGTTTCCTTGTTAATTTCTTAAATGATCTGGTGGGGTTTAAATACTTGGAAATGTATGGGTATCTAGAGCAAGAATTCAACAATTGGTTTCAAATTGTTGATTTCGAGTATTTGCGGAAATTGGAACAATTGATTCGATATCAATTTTACCCCTATGTCAACATTGGTGCTTTACAAGGACACGGCAAAGTGAATATAGCTTTGAATGCTGGTGAAGTCGAATTATCGTCGTTATATTTTTTCAAATGTTTGTTATCTACTGAAGAAGGATTGGCGTATTTCCAACAAGGCATGGCACGCGATTTCTTTGAGCAAATATTATCATCAGTTGAAAGTATATTCAATCAAATCAATAATGATGATGAGTTTCTTGATATTGATAACCAGGATGAAATTCATTGCGATTTGCTCAGTTTGTTAAAGCAGAATTTATGGATCATTGGTCAAATTGGATCGGGCAAATATGGTATTCAATTGTTGGATCCGTTGTATAATATCAATTTGAAATCATCGATTGTTGAATTGATCTTGGATCAGTTTCATCATTGTCCTATTTGGGAAATTAGAGGATTGTGTTTTTATGTACTTGGGATGATATCAACTACGATTGAGGGTATTGAGATTCTTGACGAGTATGGTTGGAGTTCGGTATTGGACCAATACGGCAACAGCATGAAATTGGCCTATCCTAAACCAATAACTACCCCAGGTTCAACTGACGATGCTACATCCAATCTAGATGATGCAAATTTATTCAATGTGGCAGTGGTGAACCCCTACCGAGACGCCCAATATTTCAATATTTTCAACAGTATGATTGAAGAAACATCAATTGAAGTCCAATCGCCCCCAACTACTCGCATAATTTTCCACAATTTACACAATTTGAATTCAATCTTATCGAAAATCGAACTAAAAGCTGTACGTGAATTGAAGAATTTGAAATTGCAATCGAGTAGTCAAGTGTTTGATGATGGTGATTTATTTCTTGATGTCATTCGGTTAATTGATAAGGGCAATTTCGCCTTTCATAAACGTATATTCATTTTTAAATTATTTACGGAAAACACTCGTGTATTGGAGTCGATATTGAAACGAGAACGACGAGGCTCGTTTAAGATGGCGATAGCAACGAGCACCTAGATTTGAATGCACAATCGGGTTTAAAATATAAACAATAGACATATTCCATGCACTTGGTCCCTGTTACTCTCTAGATATATATACAACCCTGGAGAAAGTTCCTCTCCTCTACTTCCTCCGCCTCTTCTTACTCGACGAACTAGCAGCTTGTGGCGTAACAATCAATTTCCCATCGATTCCCAAATCAAATTCAACCCCGTTATATTCATTCAACCGATTCAACATCTGGATCGTGATTGGTTTCGCAGTAGTACCCAGGACCAAGCTGGTATTCAGGGAATTGTGATTACGATTACTGTTATTGTAATTGCGTCGACACCAGCTTTCAATTGATTGTGGGTTGATTTCTATCGAGCTTAAATCATCATCAATCAAATCGGGTATATGCTCCATCAAGTAGGCATTGAGCAACGTGTTTGATGAAATTGGGATATTACTACTTGATGATGATGTCGTTGATGATGATGAAAGATTGTGGTGTTGATGGGTTAACGGGGATAATAGTCTAGCCAAGCGAGGTACTTTATCCACAATCCGCTTTATTCGTTGGGCAACAGCTGAAGCTGTATCGTCAATGGGCATATTATTATTAATAGTGTTGTTGTCTTCCAAGTGCTCCAATATGTTCAAAATAGCTTGGTTTCGACGTTGGTAATACGCCAATGTCTTGCGTTGATTCTGTTCTTCTTCATATGTCGTGGCCAACTCAGTCGATACGGTTTTGAATCGGTCCTGTAAAGTATGATACAATTGCTGTAATTCATCAAATGGCATAGAATTAATTTCATCATTAGCCTCATCTTCATTACCATGATGCTGGGCATTGTTATTTTTGTTGGATAAAGCAGCTGATGATTGGGCATCGTGATCTACTTCTTGTTTGATGTGTGATGGGTCTTGTTGAGAGACAAGTGAACTTGGATGTAGCAGCTTCGATTCTTCAGACTTCATAGTGGCTCTTTCTCTAGCGGTTGATCCCTATAGTCTGTTTGTTATATAGAAAGTACACAGTATTTCATAAGATTTATGGTTGATTGAAAAAAGAAAAAAAAAGATTGAGTCAAATGCTACCAGTAGATATCTTATGTGCAATTTCTCATCATATGCTCAACAAGTATTCACACCCACTTCAGATGTAAAATGGAGATACTTCTTTGATACGCTGTCTTCAAGGTCATTCCTTTGTTTGTGGGGATGTGAAAAAGCGGAACGTGCTTGTTCACGTTCAATGAATCCCATTTTTTTGGTGGTTGTGGGTCAATAATTCAGACAAAGCAACACACCACACATGTGATTTAAATCTACGTATGAAGTGGTTGAAAAGGGAATGATATACATGAACACATTAACACACAGACAGACAGATATAAGAAGCCGCTAGATTAGGTCAAGTTTTTCGGGTGTGTGAAATTTATTGTCGGTGTGTGAATGTGTGAATGTCTGCGTGGGACTTGGATACACCTGTCAACCTGCCACACATTTTCTCCCACAAGAATTCAAATTACACTGGTGAGACTGATGTCTACCAGCATACACGAGGAGAGATCTTAGGAAACGGCAGTCAGGTGGGGGAAGCGGGAAGAGCGGGCTTGGCAATGTGCTTGCTTTTTAAGAGTATTTGAGTGTCGGGCCCACTCCAAACTGCCACATTCAAACGTTTTGGTGTCTCATGGGGTGTTTGATTTCATGATATAGACAGCCATGACCGCTGTCCGGCAGTGGATGATAATGTCCGATGTGGTGTGTTTTGTTAGAGAAAGGCGGCGGTTTGAGTGCCGAACAGATTAGGGAAAGCCGATGGTTGGGCCAAACAAAACGAACACCAATAGTCCATCCAGATCACTATAAATACCCATCGTTTTTTCATATCTTCCAATTCAAATCCATTCCTAGTCATTACCAATCAATCAAGCCAATCAATCACTATGCAATACTCCACGATTTTATCAGTTGCTTTAGCTTTAGTTTCCACTGCTCAAGCCGGTTATGTCAGACCAAGACCAATTACCGAACCAGACTGCGAGCCAACGACAACCACCACACCATGTGAACCAACCACCACCACTTCATGCTGTCAAGACAGTGATGTCACTTTTTTCAGTGGAGAATTTGCTTTAGGCGTTAAGGAATTATGTGATGATGACGATGTTATCTATTTGGTGTTTGAGTTGCCAGATGGCCAATTGGAACATAATGGCGTTACTGTTGATTGTGGATGCCATACTACTACCACCACTCCATGTGAGCCAACTACCACTCCATGTGCTGAACCGGAGCCAATTACTGATGACTGTGGTAATAATGACAAGAAGAAGCGTTGGTACAAGCCAAAGCCAGTTCCAACCCCAACCCCATACGGATTGTCAGACTTGTGTCACCCATACTGCTCCATTGATGATTCAGACTGCACCGACTTCTTTACTTTATGTGACTCAATTTTGAAAGATGGCAAATACAGAATTGGAGAAATTGTCGCCAACCATCAATTCCAATTCGATTCACCCGTTCAACCAGATGCATTGTACAACAAAGGATGGTCAATTGAATACAAGGATGATTATTACTTGTTGGCATTGAATGGATGCACCAACTTCTGGGAATGTCCTGTTGATGACTGTGGTCTTTGGAAGTTGTACGATGCTTCAATCGATTCCAAATGTAAAGAGATTGAAATTGTCATTATTTTCAAAGATGATTCATGTGATTAGGCTAGGGGGTAGTAGTAGTAGTAGTTGTTGTTGTTGTTGTTGTTGTTGTTGTTGATTTTTGGCTATAGAGATTAAAAGATGTGCAATGTGGGGAGGAAGAGAGGGGTTGTTGGTTTGTTTCGTTTTGACTAGAGCTGGTTCTCTAGTCGGCTTCATTTTGCGTTTTACAGGTTGAGGTATATTCATTTCATTTGATTTCATTTCAATTCGGTTACTGGTCCACTTTGTTTGGATCATGATTAGTTTTTTTTTCTATATCTATAGTCAATAAGAAGTCGCATCTTACAATATCACCATGTAGGAGTTTCAATTGTGGATATACTGTTCAAGATCGTAATATGGTGTCCTAATTTTGGGTGATTGAAATGGTATCCACAACTGATTCAAATCAAAACCTATCCGATGTCAGGCAAGTCAGAGAGTAACAACAACAACAACAGCAACAGCAACAACAATAAAGCTCTACAACGGAGGATAAGTCCAAGTAAATAAAGTTATGTATTAAGTGTAGAAGAAAAGAAAATAAAGATCATTTGTCTATCTCTTGCTCCAAGTCTATCTGTTTGTTTAGTTGTTTTAATAAATATACACCTTGTCCAATCTATTTAAATCCCTTTTGATATAACTCAGATGTAGATACAAGGTAATGTCAACGAGTAATAAGAATATACCCAAGGATATAAGCAGCATTACTACTCCTGTGGATATCATAGTGACGCTTTTCTCAATCTTGATTAATGTGGTTAATACTGACATTGTTTATCTAGTGTGTGTATATGTGTATGTATATATATATATATATGTCTATGTTGTGGAGATGAATTGCAGAATTGAAAGATGTGATGTGTATGTGTATGGGGTGTGGAAGTGTATTATTATATGCTATTTGTTGTTGTTTAACCAGACCAGCTGTTTAATTGATGACTTTAGAGAGATGTCCTTTTTGAAGCGAAGTGAAAACCAGTGAAAGGTGGTGTTGATGAAAGTGATTGATAAATGAAGGGTAGTAGCGGTAATGAATAGTGGGAATTTCAATGGTTATTTATAATCTTTTGTCGTTTATTAGGACTAAAACAGTATATATTATGTATAACCTTTTCCCTTTAAGCTCCGTCTCTCCTTTCTTATTTTTTTTTGCTTTTTTTGCTTTTTTTAGTTTTTTAAATTATTCTTATTTTTTATTTTTTATTTTTTATTTTTTTTTATTTTTCACAAGAGAGCGAAATATTAAAACAAGACACAGACATTTCTTACTCTATTTTATTTTATTTTCCTTAAAGCAAACGTTTGCTCTTCTTCTAAGAGGTGTATCTATTATAAAATATTAAAATATTAAAATAACTCTACATACATCACCTGTTTTATAATCCTTTTAATTTATTATCTTAGCTATATGGAGTACAGTATTAAATTACTAACTAAGCTAATGTCCCAAACATGTGTATATATTCACTATACAACACACACACATACACACACACATACACACACAATTCCTTTTTTTTCTTGTGATAATAAACCTACGCGCAAAAACCCATTACTCTTCATCATCTGCTTTTTACAATACTATCTCTCTCTATTGTCTTTGTGTAAAAAGACAATAAGGAAAGGAGAACAATAGAGTAAGATCTCTCTGTCTTTGTTTTCGGGTCTTTAAGGATTTACTTTCATAGACTATTTGTGTATTGTCTATTTATCTATTTGTCTATTTAGTTAGTTGTGTGTTTCACATCCACCAGGAAGAAAGGATATCATATTTACACAATGATGTCAGATTTGTGCATTGTGTAACGAAACCTCAAGTGGGGCAGATGCGAGGGGGGGAGGGGGAGGAAGGATATTTGCATTAAACGAGGAATAAAGCCAAAGTAATGTACACAAGGGTGGTGGGGGGGGGTGTAAAAAATAAGATTTCCAACCAACCTACTGCTGAAAGGCGGTATTTGATAGTTTATAATAACAAAAACAAATAGAGGCATTGAAGTTTTGTACTTTTTGAGTGTATTGGGCAAAGTAAATTACCAAATTAAGTAATTACAAGCCGCACGTTGTTTGATTTTTACGACATGATGAGAAGAGACAAACAGACAAAAACAGAGGAAGGAAAAAAAATTTTTCTCGTACTACTGTCTCCTTCTTCTTCTTCTTCTTCTTCTTCTTCTAAGACACCTCCAAACCCCCTTTCAAAATTGGGGGTGACTTGCGACCCACAATTGATATATATTTTAACCTGTATGTTACAATTACAGCCATAGTTTATTACCCACACATTGAACAAAAGGAATATAAGAATAGCAAGTTTAAAAAAAAATAGAAGTTATAGATAACGAATTATTTTTTTTTTAAAAAACAAATGATGATTAACAATCAAAAATAAAACTTATCTACATTATTTGAATTAACAACAAATGTAAAGAAAATTGAATTATATATCTGATTTTTTGTTTCAACAAGGAGATACATGGAATAACTTGCAAATATGTGTGTGATGGGAGGGCTTTTGATCTTAAAAGAAATCTTAATACTAACTAAGTAACTAAACTAGCTAACTTTCATACACGTGTGAGTGTAGATACAGCCTTGTGTGTCTTATTTTCAACCGAGCCTTGTTGTAAAGGTTTAGACGTATTAGATTTTTTAAATGAAGCATTTCAATATTGTATGTTGTTGTTTTTAGTCCCTTTGCTTGTTGTTACTGATATGTTTATCCATTGTAATTGTTAATGGAAGATATCGGAATACAGCAAGCCTAAGAGATAACAAACATAGAAAAAATAAAACCATACAAAGAATGAAAGTAACCACCATCAGCAACCACCACCGCCACCACCAGCACCACTAACAACAACAACAACTACTACACCAATGGTTATTGTGTCTTATCTTTCTCTCTCTCATTCGATAGCAAGTTTAAGCTATTTTGAATTGTGTGGCGTCTTCGCTATTGTTTTTCTTGTTTTACCTTTTGAATGCGCCACGTTCTTCTTTTTAATATCCTTTGTTTTTTTTTTTTACTTTTTTTACTGTCCCCTGTTTTGATTGTAATGAATTGAATCAAACGTACATCTAGTGTTCCTTGTTTACCTTTCATCACCATCACCCTCCTTTATTTTTGGTTTCTGGTTCTAGCTTTCAAAAAAGAAAGGGGACAAAGGCTAATTACATATATTTTGTTTTACTCTATTTACCACCTAGTGCATATACGTCAGAACCAGGTTATATGTTTTAAGCAAATGAACGTATTGACTCCTTTTCAACTTAATGGTGAGTACATTTCAATTTCAGGTTCTTTTCAGTTACAATCTGAAAATTTAGACCATTTTAAAAACATCGAGTAAAGGTTATGAGTTTTCATCTCTGCATATGATAAACTTTATAAACTGTCTTTAGATGCTATAATTCCATAGTTACTTCTGCTTTTGCCATTAGCATTGAACACTTTCTTATTTGCGATAGTCAACAACATCATACCGTGAACAAGAAATGAGGTGATTAAACTTATATACATATTAAGGTTGATATATAGGTTTTTGATTTTCTTGGCCAGAAGTTGTGCTTTAGTACTATTGTCTTATGCCGTATCACAAAATACTCCATTATACTGAATCTTTACAAACACAAGCACAAGCACAAACACAAACACAAACAAGAAAAGCCGAGGAAAAGAAGGCTTGCAATACAAAAGTATAATGTCCAGTTTTGTCTTTTCCCATAACCCGAACCCGAACCCGAACTCGAACCCGAACTCGAAGCCAAAATATCCCTATTGTTTCCCACTTTCGTACTTTTTGCAGCTTGTTTGGTATTGAGACAAACCTTATTTACACCCCCTAGTAATAACCCGCACACAAAGCTTACTTCTTGCTCTTGTAATAATTGATCTCCTGAATAAACTTTTATACTTTATAATTTTACGAACTTCGACTCTTTTGAAAAGCTACTACAACTAGTTTCAATCATTGTGGTGTATGTTGTGTTTGTGGATAGATGCAGAGGAAGAAACGAATGACTTGAACTAGCAGTATTTTAGCCCAATTAAATGAACTTCAATACATAATAATCAGATGTTCATATTCTTGTGCACAA
This sequence comes from Lodderomyces margitis, assembly GCF_024628925.1. Taxonomy (NCBI): domain Eukaryota; kingdom Fungi; phylum Ascomycota; class Pichiomycetes; order Serinales; family Debaryomycetaceae; genus Lodderomyces; species Lodderomyces margitis. Next base: position 20,523 of record NW_026261724.1, read on the forward strand.
GCCTTCTAGCAGGGAAACCAAACATTCATTTATTGAAGTTTGTGTTGTAAAATTTTACAATGTATTCTAATTCGCTTCATAGATGTATAAACATTTGTCCCTGAAAAAAGTCTAGATTTGTCAAGAGTTACTCTTTAAATAATCCTCCACTACCCCCACTTATAGCCCCACGATACCCCCAAACGAGCAGGGTTTTCTTTCTTTTTTTATTTCATTTTCGTTTGGTAAAACGTTTGAAAAATGTCTCCCGCCTTAGTTTCATTTGTTTCTTGTCTCCTTTTTCTCTCTCTATCTTTCTCTCTTGTTTAAGTTGAAACCAAAATATTTACCAAAACAGAGTCAAACGTTTGTGTTTTTCTTCTTTTTTTACTCCTTTTGGAGTTTGTTTTGTCTTAGTTAAGAGATCTAGACTCCATTTCGGAGTAGCCAATTGCAAGTTGGTTATCACTCTATGCTAATAGTCATGAGGTTTGTAAAACATGCTTCCTATATTAGTACTATGTACGCGCAAAACACTGCCGAGTAATTCGATTTACTTTCATTCAAACTACCAACACCGATTAAGTCCCTTGTTCCCGTTCTTAGCTCTATAGGCGATTGTAACAGTCCCACCAGCAGAACCAGAAACAAATTTAGTTTCATCATACTTATCTTTCTGGTCATTACCATCAATAGCCAATGGTGAAAATTCATTTCTTCTTCTTTCAGTATAATGCGGTCAAACGTTACCAAGTTAAAACTTAGCAAAAGCTTCAATGCAATTGAATCAACCTTATTGAATGTGCTATTTGTATATGTTAGCAGAGTGTGAGCAGATGAAACTAGTGGATCTATAATATGCCAAAGGCGCATCGACCTGCATTGATTAAGGTTGCATTGCGTCTTCTTCTATTAAACACACCTAATTGCAGACGTATGAAACACACTTTTGTACCTTTTTGCAACAAGAACCAAACAGAATCAATTTCGAGCCGATTGCAGCTCCTACTTTCGACCTCATACCATCTGCTTGAGATTATGATTTCGAGAAATTCATCAACGTGCGGCTGTGGCTTGGGACATTTGAAGCGACAAGAAAGAGAAAGAAAACAAAAAAAATTTTGACGGCCGCAAAAGCGCATAAAAAGTTGCGTCCAATTTCTGTGGTGTGATTCACACTTTACTTCATTACAAGTCAAATGGGCTTTAGCTTTACCAGGGTCAAGATTTATACATTATAAGCTACTAGCACTCCATATTAGCACGCCACTTTTTCAGACTTGAACCAATTTACAGTCTTTAATCTTCTCCTTTCCAAAATAACACAAAAAAAGTGCATTCATAAATTATGCGCATACGCAACCGCTAGTCAATGGAGAACAGTGTAGGGAAAGATTGGAAAAATTTATCGAAATCATCAGATGTTGCAACTACACATAAAAGAAGATAATTTTACAGACATATACACTCCATTCTTTCTATACACAGCAACCATGTCCAAGAGTAATACAGTCAAGACCAGGGAAATGGACTATGACATAGCCAAGATTCAAACTGACATCCCCGCAAATGATTTGACTACAACCACATCCTTATCATCCTCATCGGTCAAATCACTGCACTCTCGAACCACGCCTAAGCAGAACTCAATTTTCTATTACCTCAATCTAATCTCGACCAAGCTTGATTCATTAGGGGTAGAAACTAGAGGCATAGAACGTATCCTACCGCATGAACGATCAGCCAACAAGACAAGCCAATTCATTAGTGTCCTCGGTCTATGGTGTTCAGCATGTGGTGGACTAACATCAATGTCTTCATTTTTCCTCGGTCCTTTAACATATGAACTCGGATTGCGTAATACGTTGATTGCCGGGATAATAGGCCAAGGGTTAGGATGTGTACTTGCTGCCTATTGTTCAATGATGGGGCCACGTTCTGGGTGTCGACAAATTGTGAGTGCTAGGTTTCTTTTTGGATGGTGGTTTGTCAAAATCGTGGCATTGGTGTGCATTATTGGAGTATTGGGGTGGTCCGTCGTCAATTGTGTTGTTGGTGGACAAATTTTGGCCAGTTTGAGCAATGACAAGGTTCCGCTTTGGGCTGGCATTGTTATCATTGCTGGGGTCACGTTATTGGTTGCCGTTGGTGGAATCAAACAATTGTTGAGGGTAGAGACTTTTCTAAGTATACCGGTAAATCTTTCATTCTTGTTGTTGTATATTGTTGCCTCGCAAAAGTTTCAGTACTTGACCTTGGATGACGCGATACTGGATCCAGCTACAATCAAGGGGAACTGGTTAAGCTACTTTTCGTTGTGTTATTCGATTACAGCCACATGGGGTGGTATTGCTTCTGACTATTATATCTTGTTTCCTGAAGATACCCCCGATGTGCAAGTGTTTAGCGTTACTTTTTTGGGAACGTTTGTGCCCACCACATTTGTCGGTGTGATTGGATTGCTCGTTGGTAATGTGGCTTTAACCTATAAGCCGTGGGGTGATGCATATGCGAAATGGGGTATGGGTGGATTATTGAATGAAGCATTTAAACCGTGGGGTGGCGGGGGCAAATTCCTCCTTGTTGTCATGTTTCTTTCTTTAATTTCAAACAATATTCTCAACACCTACTCGGCAGCTTTTGATATACAAATGGCAGGAGCTTGGTTGGCGAGAGTTCCACGTTGGTTCTGGGCAATTGTGGTCACTGCTATTTACTTGGTGGCGGCATTAGTCGGTCGCGATGAGTTTTCAACAATTTTGGGCAATTTCTTACCCATGATTGGATACTGGATCTCCATGTATTTCATATTGTTGTTAGAAGAGAACACAATTTTTAGAACTGATAGGTTTAAACATTTATACGAATTGGAGTTTGCTGAAGAAGGGTCGTATGACGCACCATCATTGACTTATGAGTTCTACAATATTGATGATGGGTACAACACAAACAATGGACAAACTCAAAAACACCATTATAATTTCAAAATATGGAACGATTATCACAAGTTGACACATGGATGGGCCGCTGCTGCATCGTTCTTAATTGGTGCCACTGGTGCTGCTGTTGGAATGGCGCAAACTTATTGGATTGGACCCGTTGCACGTCGAATCGGAGGCGAGTATGGTGGCGATATTGCCATGTGGTTGTGTATGGGATTTAGTGGGCTTGTTTATCCCGTATTGCGGTACATTGAGTTGAAGTATTGTAAGCGGTGATTTCTAGTGGTTGATACGTTTTGTTTGATAGAGTAATAGAGGATGTACAAGAGTAGCATGGATGTAGAATGGCATAAAGAGGCTCAATTCTTTGATACAGCTCAATCGCATATAAGCGTTGACTTTGTTTGCAGCCAGATTTTCACTACTCTCGAATTTAGGCAAAACATCTACCTAATATTCAAACAGCCTCGAGTTTTCCAATACTATTCCCTTCTACATCTTCTCCAAGAGAAAACACAATCACTTCTTTGCATTCAATGCACCCTTTTTGAAGAAACTGCAAAATTAACACAACATACACGACCATCATATAATTTTTCATTTTGGTGATTCAAAACCAACTAAGTCCTACTCCAACAGAAGATCATTCTACGTCACCCTCACCCTCCCACTCTTCCCCACGATGATGTTCCCCAGGTCATTTACTACCAGAATGCTGCTCCGCAGTACATTCATACGACAAAACTCAACCACGGCGCAATCATACATCCGTCCCAAACCAAAACTTTATTCACTTTTAAAAACACCAACAACAAAATCACTAATCTTGTCACTTATATGTACTTCAGTAATGATTGATTTATTAAAAATCCGTCGTGATTTAGATTCGTTACAGAAATCATATACGATGAAATTTGCATTATTGGGCGAAATTATAACCAAATTGACTAATGGTGATTTAATTGATTTGAATAAGGAGTTGAAATTAGCTAATGCGTTTACTAGTGGCAGCAAGTACGCATCGGTTAATGATGTTGAATTGGATCAGGAATTAGAGGAGTTTTTGCGGTTGGCTGAGTTGGATGGCGATGTGCAAGAGAGTAAAGAGCAAGGTGGCACTTATTTATAGAAATTCAAAAACACTTTATTAATACACATTGAAAATAGGGGTTAAAAAAGGGACCCGATACACACATACACCCTGTTTCACTTTCACTCTCCTTAGATTATGGCGATCTTTTTGATGGTTCTCCTATGATTCTCACCAGTTTCAATAATCTTACCCTCTTGTTGCAACCTCTTCAATCCATCATTAATATCCAGATTCTCGATTCTAAATGAACTTCGCTCATTAAGCTTCATGGTCAAATCATTGAATCTTATCAAGTTGTTATTCTCATCAAGAATCTTTAAAATTTCATTGACCAAATCTTCACGAATACGCCTTTGTTGAGATGTTGTTCCAGTTTGAACCATATCCATATCTATTCTACCAGTTACAGGGTCAGTGGCGTAATCTTTGATTGCTGATTTAATCAAACGAACTGCTTCTTTAACATCAATTAGTTGCACCCTATCGGAAAATCTCATCTTGGCATGCGCCTCACTCAACCTAATCATCGATTCCAACTGTCTTGTAGTTGCTGTGATTCTCTTTTCCGATAATCGAGCATCTTCCCCTAATTTCCTCATTTCCACGTATGCTCGAACCAATTCATTTTTGGCTTCGTCGGTTATAGTTGGATTGAAGTTCTCCTTGGCATATTGAATATATAATGCCAATTGCTCCACTGGCAACACATAATTGTTGGTAACTGTATCTGGCGCATCTTCCAAATACATTTGTGTCAAATGTCTAGCCAATTGTCTATCAAGCCTTTCATCAACTTTATCCAAAATCAAATAAACCAAATCGAAACGCGACAATAATGGTGGTGGCAAGTCAATGTTTGCCGTGACGGGTAAATTTGGATCATAACGAGAATTGATTGGATTTGCTGAAGCCAAAATAGAGGTTCTAGCATTCAACGTGGTGATAATACCGGCTTTGGCAATAGATATAGTCTGTTGCTCCATAACTTCATGCAAAACCGATCTTGTTGAATCACTCATTTTGTCAAACTCATCAATACAACAAACACCACCATCAGACAACACTAATGCACCACTCTCCAAAACCAATTGTTTAGTGTCAACATCTCTTGTAATATATGCCGTTAACCCAACAGCTGATGAACCTTTACCGGAAGTATAGACCCCTCTTGGAGCGATTTTATGCACATATTGCAAAATCTGCGATTTCGATGTCGATGGATCTCCACAAAGCAAGATGTTGACATCGCCTCTATACCTACCACCTTTCTTAAAAGTTTTATTGGTTCCTCCAAATAATTGCAAAAGAATACCCTTCTTCACATCGTCCATTTCATAGATGGAAGGTGCTAATGATCTTGCCAACACTTCGTATAAATCATCCCTTTGTGAAATTTCCTTCAACTGAACTTCCTCCTCCGGCGTGATCTTTCTCGTCTCTTCAACATCTTGATCCTTTTCGGCCAACTCGTTTTCCAAAGTTGTGATATCAGCACCAAGACGTTTCTTGTCAATTTTTTTAATGTGGACAATATCCAAATAAGTCTTGTACAAACTCTTTAACGCACGTTGTCTTGAGTTGGCTCTGACTGGCAACGAACGGAAAATTCCACAAACTTCAATACGATCACCAGCACGACAAGTATCAACCAACTCATCGTAAACACATAAATTGATCGAATGGGGTGTTTGTCCATCAGGAACCAAGTCTGGAGTCTCTTGCAACCTGACAACTTGTTTATCAGCAAATGACGAACGATTATGGATTAAAACCATTGAGTTTGACTGACCGCAAACTTCTCTTGGACATTTGGTAGGTTCAGAAATGACTCCTCGATCAATTTCAACCCCAACTGTGTGTCCACAAACATTACATTTGAAAAAGGCAACCTTCATGTCAGGAATGATTGGAGTTGAACGTAAAGTAAGACCCTTGACACTAACTAGCTTATCAATGTCATTTGGATTCAATTCACGCATACCTTTTTCAACCAAGTTGATATTGTATGGACGAATGGTGTACACCTTAGTCTCAACTTCGTCAAGTTTAGCCGGAATGTCGTCCTCATCACTATCCTGAATAATTTGAACCAAACAATCTTTGATTGTGTGATCCATAATTGGGATGATTTCTTGAGGGTAATTGATCAATTGGTGATACAATTTTCTTGTAGGGGGATAACACAATAAATTCTTTGCATCCAAGTTAAGATTATTCAATCCTAATTCCCTAATGGTATTCAACTTGTGTACATAGTACAACTCATGATCCTCCGGTTCAACATCTTGGTGGTCAGCTTCCTTTCTGTACCTGTACTTGAAACTCAACAAGAATTCCCTAAAGATCAATGAACATTCCTGAATAGACACATTAGTACCCCAAATAACTCTTGTAGGTTCATCGGGTTCAACGAGATCAGAGTTAAACGCAGACGAAGTTGATCTCAACTGAGAGTCTTGTCTGTTACCACGTGGTTGTGTAAATGTTCTCCTCAGCGGTGATGAAGCAGCATCGTTGATATCACTTCTCTGGTGTCTTCTCATTATTCTATCGACATCATGCACTCTATTGGCCCTTTGAGAACTAAAGTTACCAATTTCCGAAGTGTTATGAGCCGATGATGTGTAATGTAAAGGCGAGGACATGTCATTTCCTCTAGTTTGTGAATTGGCGATATCTGAACCAGGGTTTGATGAATTGAAAAACAACGGTGATGAAGGAACTACCGACTGTTGTTGACTTTGGGATATGGATTCGGAGTTTCGATCAAGCGAGTCACCTGGGTAGGTATTTGTATTGTTACTGCTATGAGGTGGTGATGAAGACATTGTTTATTTAGTAATGGCAATAACTGGTGGAAAGGAGAAGAATTAATGGGTTCTTTCTCTGATGAAAATGTACTTTGGTTAGGAGGTAAAGAAAAGAAAAGTTTAAAAAAAAAAAAGATAAAAAAGTGTTGTTACGCGTCGCATCATATAACATTTCCTAATTGGGATTAATTACTAAAAACAAAACTTTACTACTCACTATCCTTAATTCCACCTTCGCCAATAACATAAACACATTCACTTTCAGGCATATTTGGACTATCCAATAATTTTCCCACTCTCTCATCACCACGCCCTTTTCTCAACAAGATCCTAGTAGCAGAAGCATGCGCAAGAACGTGACCCCCTACCGGCTTCCTTCCATCGGCAGCAGCAAATAATGAACTGGCCCCAGGATCACTTTGAACCTGGTTCGTTAAAAAGACAGCAACATTGTAATCTTCAGCCACCCTCGTCAAGTAAGCCAAGTGCTGATTCAATTTTTGTTGTCTCTCATTCAATTCGCCTCGACCGGAGTAGTCGACGCGAAAACAAGCCAAGATAGAATCGACTATTAATAGCCGATAACAACCCGTTGCCAATTCATCGCCCAACTGCTCCACCAATTCAATTTGATGCTCACTATTTAATGCACGGGCGTAGGATATATTTTCTAGACAAGCCAATGGATCGACGCCAAATCTCCGGGCAATGGCCTTGATTCTTTCTGGCCGAAAAGTGCCCTCGGTGTCAATAAATGCAACTTTACCCTCTGCCCCTCCAAGACTTTTACTCAACTGTGCAGCAACGCATAATGTATGACATAATTGAGTTTTACCACACCTGTACTCGCCAAAGACTTCAGTAATGCTCATAGACGTTAATCCTCCTCCTAACATTTCGTCAAACTGACTTGAGCCTGTGGTAATTTTGAACACGTTTTCACGAAGTTCGGCTACAACACTGGCAGTGACAAATCCTGTGGTCTACGTGCATTGTTAGTCTAACGAACACACAACGGAGCAGTCTTTTACTTACTTTAATCTTTGCAGCTGCATCTTTAATCTTTTCTACTTTAACTTCACTTAATCCTTTGATCTTAGTGAGGTTTCTCCTTGTTGAAGATAAAACAGACTGGGCATGGGTTAGTCTCAGCCACACTTGCAACAGATCCAATGGGTTAGCACTACTTACCGCAATTGAACATATACCTGCAGATCTGAGCTTAGATATATCCCCAGCATTGATTCCTTGATCCTGAAGGAGGTCGATTGATTGCACTTGCTCTGTAAGACTCATCAATGTGGTATAGTGTGTGTTGTATAGTTTTTGCAACCAAATTCAAAGAAAAAAATTGTTTTGTTGAGAATAGTGTTAATATAAATAGTAAAGAAACAAGATAGATTTACTGCATGATCAATTATTGTTTGAGAATTACATGAAAAGTTGATAGGTACTACTAAAGTCTATAGACACAAACCACATTCAATGAAAAGCTTTCCGATATTGATTAACCCCATAACCAATGACACTAGCCTAAAAAATATTTCAAAAGTCAATGTTTTTAGCAGTTTTTCCTCCCTCTGGTGTTTCATTTTCCTCCTTTGAATCATCTTCCACTGGAATACCCCACTCTTCAATCTCAAACTTCTTTCGTCCGTTCTTAAAGGCAAACTCCCCATCATGTATCATCATCAACCCTCTCTCTGATAGCACAGGAAGTTTTATGATATTAACCAATCCCTGTTGTATCTTTGATGGTTCGTTCTTGTACGCCTTCTCAATCAATTGACTCATTTCCTGATTAAATGGTTGAAGATGAATAACTGAATCAAACAAAATTTCCAATACTGCCGTCAAGCTGGTATCCCTTGGATATAAATCAAGTGGCAACGAGCCAATAAGTACAAGATTGTTTTCAAACTGGCGGAGCAAGGATCGAAGTGAATGCACTAACGGAAACACAAAAGTTGAGGCCGCGTATGAGGGTGGATAAATTGATGGGTTTAAAAATCCGGGGATGATGAGCCTAATCACTTTTGAAGGGTTACTCTTGAGCTGTGTCTTTATAACGCTTGTGAGCTGGTTAATTATACCCGCAACAGTATTCGACAATGCCACATAGGTAATGTCTTGTGGGTTAGGTCCAGGCTGTAACTTTTGCGTGATATCGAATTGGTTATTGTAATGTTCATAAGCTCCACCGCTCTCACTCTCTTTGGCATCCTCTTTCTTATTCAAACCATATCTCCAAGCAATCTTCATCTTCAGGTCATTTCGTGCAACATTGGAGCCGTGAGCAATGTTTGACACACTCACCTTAGACTCATTTTCAGCGATCTTGGCCTTTTTTTGATCCTTGGAGGAGCCTTTGTAGAGTCCTGGCAAATCGTTTGACCAAAGCGGACTCAATCCTAGCACAATGACATGCGAGTTGAGTTGGTTAGGTGCAATCCGGTTGTGGATGATACCTTGCGAGACAAATGTTCGTAGTAATACTGACGCAAAATCAGTTGTACCAGACTCTTCCACTAGCAATGAGTGACCCAACGGTAAACCTTGATGTAGTAAAATCTTATCCAAATCTGAGCTTCCAGTGGAAATAGTTGGCTGGGAAGTAATCAATGAGGGTCTCACTGCAGGGCTGTCTAATATAGATACTTCTGGTGTAGTAGTCGGAGTTTGTTTTACAGTTGGACCCCTTCTAGAAATCGATGACGTTGGTGTAACAGGTGGTCCCCTGTTCGGAACACTGCCTTGTCTGTTCGGGATAGGGCCTTGTGGACCACGCACTGGAACCGGTCCGCCTCCCAACACCTCTCCTCTTTTCCGAAATGACATTGGCAATGAAGATTGTATGTGAAGACGATCTAATGAGTAAAGATGCAATGTGCAAAGAAGCAAAAAAGGGAATGAAAGAAAAATAAAAATACTCGCAAATGACTTTACATTACTATCACCGTACACCAATATCCATTATGGGAGCTGCGATATCCTTACCTCTAATTCCAATATCGTCGCTTGCGTCATGTTTTGGTGCAGCGGCTTGTTCAGCTCTATGCACATCAATAGGTGGTACTTTCAAATCTTCGATTATGACTAGAATAACATACGCAATACTATTGTTGGTCAATTCATTAATATCTTGGATCGCCTTATCTCCCTTCATCATTCGGAAACTCGAAAAAGCAACATTTGGATTCATAAACATTAGCTGTGGCCCCGACGGCAGTCAGTGCATTAGTTTCACTTCCGTACATAGAATTAATTTTGCCTTGGGAATGTTGCATTTGATTTTAGCGGCGTTGTTGGTGAATGTTAAATCGACGGCAAACCCAAGGGCCGTAATTCAAAACGGGTGCTGGAAAATGAAGATATTCGCTTGGATGACGTTCATTTTCATCAATTTTGTCTTGATCCCCGATGGCTTTTTTGTTTTTTACGGCAACCATATTGCAATCATCTTTTCAACAATCTTTTTAGGTATTGGGTTGATTCTTTTGGTTGATTTTGCCCATGCATGGGCTGAAAAGTGTTTGGAAAAGATAGAAATGGAAGATTTGACGGGAGAAGGTGATGCCGGGTTTTGGAAAAAGCTATTGGTTGGTGGCACGTTAACAATGTACATTGCCAGCATCATCTTAACTGTCGTTATGTATTGGTTTTTTGCAGGCAAAGGATGTTCAATGAATAAGACGGCAATAAGTTTAAACTTGGTTTTTGCTATTATAATATCAGCATTGTCTATACACAATACAGTTCAGGAGTATAACCCACACGCCGGTTTGGCTCAATCTTCAATGGTTGTATTCTACTGTACCTACTTGGTTATGAGTGCAGTTGCCTCAGAACCGGACGACAAATACTGCAACCCATTGGTAAGGTCAAAGGGAACCAGGACAGCAAGTGTGGTGTTAGGTGCCTTTTTCACTTTTATAGCAGTGGCATACACAACAACAAGAGCAGCCGCAAATTCGGCCTTCAGTTCTGAATCGACTGAGGATTTTGTTACTCCAGGTACATCGACGACAACACAGCCGTCAGCTCGAAGTGAGATGAGATACCAAGCTCTAAAACAAGCAGTGGATGAGGGATCGCTCCCCGAGAGTGCCTTGAATCAGGTGGACTTGTACGATGACGAAGAAGTCAATGATGAAGAGAGATCAACTGTCAAGTACAACTACTCATTATTCCATATCATATTCTTTTTGGCAACTCAATATGTTGCTACATTATTGACAATCAATGTAAAGCAAGATGATTATGGTGATTTTGTACCTGTTGGTAGGACATATTTTGCAAGCTGGGTTAAAATTGTGAGTGCCTGGGTTTGTTTTATCTTGTACGGTTGGAGCTTGGTTGCCCCAGTTATTTGGCCAGATAGATTTGGTGTGCTGTTGTAGAGACTATATAATGAATTTGATTTTGTTTTTTTGTAGCATCCTGCCTAATGCGGAAGTTGAGTCGTTTAAAATCTTATTGGTTAACAAAAGTCTGTCTTCACCCGAACAAAAAAAAAAATTAAAAAAAAAAAAAGAAAATTTGTTAACGAAAGAAATAACATTGAAAAATTGATTGGCAAGACAAGACCAAATTTTACCTATTCAAACCATGTCATCTATAATATCAAAGGCCACTGGGTTGGTCAGTTCTGTGGTCACTAAATCATCAGAATTTGTTAACTGTACCGTATACTGGTCTAAAGTTGGTGCTGAATTATCCAAAACCGTTTACCAAAAAGAAGGATTGGCCCCACCATCAATCAAACAATTTGAAACTGTTTACCAAAATGCATTCAAATGGTTAAAGACCCCAGCCCAACAACAAAAACTTATCGAACAAGCTAAATCATACAAACCAAATGCACAAGATGCTGTTAAATACGGTGTTTACGGTATTCAATTGGCAGGTTTCTTTGCCTTGGGAGAAATCGTTGGAAGAAGACAAATCTTTGGTTACCCAAAGTTAGGTGACGCTCATCATTAAATAGATGGAATAAATGTATATTATAAAACAATTGAGTACATAATTGGGAGAGAAATTTAACGAACAAAGAACTCTTAACTGCTTCAGCTTTCTTTTCTTCTTTTCGAAGCGGCTATCATCTCTTGCTTTTGCTTTCTTTTTTGCTTTATAACCTTTGGAACCGTACTAATTTTCTTTCTTTTGACTTCATGAGTCTTAATGTCTTTCTTTTCCTTCTTGCTTAGTTTACCCATATTCTCCATCCATTCGCTGAACCCCGCCTCGCATCCAGATTGCTTCATGACATTGATTATCGGCTTGACGGCTTTATCATCTTCTTTTGTAAAGAACGTTACTGCTCTACCGGCTCTTCCACCTCTCCCTGTTCTACCTATTCTGTGCACATATGCTTGCGCACTCTGGGGAACATCGTAATTGATTACCAAGTTTACTCCTTTAAAGTCTACACCTCTGGCAAGCACATCAGTCGTTATGAGGACCCAAATATCACCATTCTTGAATCTCTTGATTATTTCGTCTCTCTGTTTTGGCGTCCTTTCAGCATGTATCACGTCAACATTCAACTTATCGTACACCAATTCGTGAAACAATGCTTTGGCTCTAGTGATTGATTGTAAAAAGATGATGATGGGAGGTTTAAACTCTCCGTTTTGAACCATTTGCCTGATAGCCAACAACTTTCCTTCTTCATTACCGGTAAAGACCAATTTCTGATCAATGGTACTGCTTGCTGCTTCCTTATGACCGATAATTACCCTAACTGGGTCCTTCATGATGGAATGCGCCATCTCCTCAACCCCGGATGGGATAGTTGCGGAAAACATCGACTTTCGTATCTTGATGTTGGTTAAATGGTTCAATATTTCATCAGTCTGTTCAGCAAACCCTTGATCAAATAATTTATCGGCCTCATCAATTATCAACTGTTCTACTTTGGACAAATCAATCTTTTCGTTCTTGACAATGTCGATCAAACGTAAAGGGGTTGAAACAATGATGTCGTACTTGGATGCTTTGACAATATCATTATTCAATTTACTTGCAAGTTGCTTTGATAGTATACCAATGGTAAGCTTCTTTCCCCTTACCAAAGTCTCCAACTCTTGAAAAATTTGTACTGCCAACTCATTTGTAGGTGATATAATCAATCCTCTCACCCCATAGTTTTTCGCAACTTGTTTAGTAACAAGTTTTTGGATCAATGGTATTAAAAAGGCTAACGTCTTACCTGAACCTGTAGGTGCACATGCAATCAAATCTCTGTTAGCTAACGTTATTGGTATAGATTCACATTGGATAGCCGTAGGTTCAATAAATTCATTATCGATAAGATTGGATAAAAGCCTTTTGTCGATTCTAAACCTCCCAATCATGTCTTCAAAAGATCCAATCGGAATAGGGATGTCATCTCCAGTAACTTTGGATTTATGTAGGTTTCTAAACTTTTTAGCATCTTCTTCATCTTTCAACTCCAATGGGGGAACTTCAACTTCCTCCAGAGCTTTTATCTCCACACCAGCAGCATCTTCCTTTTCTGGTACCTCCTTATTATGCTTTCTTGTATGAAAAAAATCAGTCTCCTTCTCAACCTGATTTAATACAGACTCCTCTTTATGTTTCTGAGTCTGATTCTGCTTGGCAGAAGGGAGAGCATAATCAGTGGTTACGTCCTTTGACTTCTTTAGGGAAGCTCCTCTGCTTAGGATTCTGAAGATATCCATCTTTGTTGTTGTATGTTTCGTTAACGGTCAACTGAGATGATCATCGGGGTATCTCATTTTTTTGCACTACCCATCTTCATTATTCTCAAAGCGCTACCATCAACTCTTTTTTACTTTATTCACCAGATTTGTTACCAAACGAAAAAAGAAAAATTTTATCCAAAGGCATGAATTTTCATCCACTTGTACTGTGAGTAAAGTTGACAAGGTCCGTCCACCACAACAAACATTACTCCTCCATTGTCAATATGAGTATACGACAAACTACCCATTACGCCAAACGAAGTATGGCTCTACTTAATCAGCTTCGTTTTTTCCAACGTTCCACTAGCGTTTCATTCACTAGGTCGATTTACTTACACAGAGGACCAAGAGTTGAGGGATTGAAAAAGGACCCTCAAGAGGTGTTTATAAACCACAATGGCATAGAATACGAGCTCAATCAGAATAACATCCAGCATATTAAGTCATACCTTGGAGACAAATTTCAAATACCGGATGAGATAGCATTGCAAATCATAACCCACAAGTCCTTTGGGAATGGGATCAAACCCTACAATGAAAAATTAGCAACGATGGGCTCCAAGCTATTATCGTTGTTTGCTGCTAAACATGCCATTAACAAGCCAACCGAAAAAGATGCAAAACTTGTGATTAACGGCAAGAACTTGTCAATATTAGGCTCGCCTAAGGCAAAAGAACTACATGGAAGGAAATCAACTGGGTATTTTGCCAAGCTCAACGGATTGAATAAGACCATGTTTTGGAAATCAAGGAATCCTACATTGAATTTTGAATCCAGTGGTGAGTTAAAAGTGAGCTCACAAATGCTATATAGTTTGATTGGTGCTGTCAACATCTATCATGGCAAGGCAAAAGCAGAAGAATTCATCAATGACAATTTGATAAAGGGGTTGGAAGAGATTACTGACGAGCTTGTACATAGAGGATAATGAAACAATGAACTAGATGCTAGTTTTGATAAAAAAGTGCGTTGTAGAAAGGAATTTGATTTTTTAGTGTAACTCTCATTCTCCATTTTTTTGTTCTACTTCTCTTCAATCAGAAAGCTTTTATTCGTACAAAAACTAAACTAAAGTTAACTTACGATTTGTATTGAGCCTTGGCAGCTTCATAACCCTTGTTGAACTCGTTATGGGCTTCCTTTTGCAAGTGTTCTGGCAATTGAGCAATCTTGGAGTCCAAAGCGTCGTTACCAGTCTTGAAGGCATGGTTGCCTGAGGATGAGTGGCCAGTTGATGATCCTGCACCATATCCACCAGATGTACCAGCACCAGAACCAGTGTGGGATGAACCATAAGCACCAGAACCGGTGTTGGATGAACCGTAAGCATTAGATCCAGTGTTGGATGAACCGTAACCAGTTTGTGAAGAGGTGTTTCCGCGGGAGTCATAAGCACCAGCAGCTCCACCCTCAGTAGTTGATGGGGCATGTTTGCTAGCGTCTTGGTGGCCAGAATGGTGCTTAGATGATTGGTGACCTGAAGAAAGGTTGCGGTCTTCATTACCATAGCCATGAGACGTGGCATTTTGGTTACCGTAAGCACCTGTAGTAGCTGGCTCACTTCCGTAGTTGGCTGATCCATATTCATTGTTTGGATCTAATTTAGAGCTGTGAGTTCCGTGTTGACCTTGGTTTGAAGATCCATAAGCAGCAGCTCCAGCAGTTCCAGTGGCAGCAGTACCAGCGTGGTGACCAGATGAGCCATGGTGACCAGATGAAGTGTTGTCGTAGCCTGATTGAGAACCATAAGCATTGGAAGTAGTAGATCCTGATTGGTTACCATAGCCTGAGGAAGTGGTACCAGATTGGTTTCCGTAACCAGATGAAGATTTGTCACCATAACCAGAGGTTGATCCTGACTGGTTTCCGTAACCAGATGAAGATTTGTCACCATAACCAGAGGTTGATCCTGACTGGTTTCCGTAGCCAGATGAAGTGTTACCCGAGTGGTTACCATGTCCAGAAGTTGATGAACCTGCACCATACCCTCCAGTAGCTCCGGCACCAGCACCTGCGGCACCAGTACCTGCAGTAGTACCAGAACCAGAACCAGAACCAGAACCAGAACCAGAACCAGAACCAGAACCAGAACCGGTACCAGTGCTAGAGCTCTTGTTTTGTTGGTATTCCTTGTACTTTTCTTGAGCTATGTCAGTTCCCTTTTGACCATCTTTTCCACCAGCAAATTTACCAGCTTGTTCATTGTAGTTGTCAACGTCATCCTTTTTAATTCCTTTCAACTTATCGGTTAAACCCATTGTGTATTATTTTAATTTTGTTTAATTCTAATGTTTAGTTGTATATCTTGCTTTTGCAATGAAGAAAGAGAAAAAGAAAAGAGGAGGGGAAGTATCCCAATTGGCAATTGATGGTGAATTGATGCTCTATTTATATCATTGGCAATTGTCTAAAACGATTTGGAAAACTGTGGTGAAGTTTCACCGCCACGTTTCTATATTTTTTTTCAGAGGGAGGTTTTATAAGTATGCTTGCTACGAATGTTTGCTACAATTTTCTTGCTATTGTTTTATTTATAGATGACTTTAGTAAACCCACACCCCCTTTATTTTATTTTTTTTTACTTACTGTATATCCTGCGCATTGTTCTAATTTTGGGGAATTTAATGTTTTTTTTTTTAACAGTTGTTTGCTATTTGAAATGGATGCGAATTTATTTATTTTTTTTAATTTTGGGCTTTATTACTTTCCCAATTCCAATTCCAATTCCAATTGACCGATCATGGAATAGTGGATGTTCGTAATAGCAATTTTGGACTCCAATTGTAGTTCTCTGGAAACACAAAGAGAAGGTAATTTGAAAGTCTTTTGTTTTGTAAACTTCAAGAATCGCGCGACTTGAACAGGAAGGTCAATTGAGCTCAATTTGGTGGTTGGTTCTCGAGAAAACTGGTTTATACAGGAGAGAACGAATCCAAACTGAGCTAGGGAAGTCTACATAGACCAATTGAGTGAAGTTACATTCATCGCAACTAGAAAAACTGTGGTGCTTGCTGTGGAATTTCAGGTTTCTTCTCCTCCACATTTTTTGTCCCTCTTTTGTTTCGATACACAAACATAGATGACCGAGAGATGAAATTGGTTACGTAATTATGCTGCAACGTTTGGTGTTCTTTGTCGCGAGTTTAATGTCACGAAAGCAATTTCAATTGAATCGATGTCAAAGTCATTACGTCATAGAAAGCTCACCTGAATAATCTTTGACTCAGGTGTATTGTTTGGCACTTTTTGCGGCAGTGTGGTGTCGTCATGAGTGCTTTATTCACAAAGGGTCCTGGATCAGGGATTAATCAGAAAGTTAATTCTAAAGAGAATTATAATTTCGCTCATTTCCCTACAATATTGCCAACCGATGTAAAAGAGTCTCTCACGAAGTGTCGATTGGATTCCTCTCACTTAGAAACTTCCAGCACATGTATTCCCGATTGCCAATCAGAGTTACAACAAAGACCTCTAGAAGAAGTAAACTACCTCTATTATCTCACACTATACAAAGAACAAAGCAGTCTATCTATCCATTTACTCTAACTGACCCATCATGCTTTCTCTATGATCACTGGTACTTTAATGCGAGCACACTCGCCATTGCTTAACTCGAAAGTCAACTTCAAATGGTACGATCGCGTCATGAAACAAGACTGAAAATCAGGAACCAAGTTGAATCTGTCATACGAAGGACCCATAGCAGTACTTATAGGTACACCCTTCAAAGATAGGTCTCCGAGATTGACATTCAAATTAATTGAGGATGTTGCTGCGTTATTTGCCATTGTCCATTTAATGCCATTTTTCTTGTAATTAAATTTCTCATTGTCAACCAATACATCACCAATGACTAAATTATTTGATTTTTCTTCAATTTTGCAAATTGACTTTAAGTCATCGACCAATTGTTTTTCAATTCTGAAATTTTGCAACCCTAGCCTTTGGGTCAAATGATAGAGTTCTGTTGAGTAATTTCTAAATGGCCTGACGACATTATTGCTAAATGTGTCCAAGTCAACATCACGCTTACTATTATTAGGATACTTGTTGTAAACCAAGTCGTGGTTGAATTCGAGTGCTATCGGAGCATTCATTGATCTCATAGTGTGCACCACTAATTCAGCATCGATGGTTTTAATGGTTGGCGGAGCATTCATTTTGTCGTTGGATGGAAATATAGTCGTTAAATCAATTGGAACATCGAATTTCCACGTCTTCTCCAACTCTTTGATTGAATCCTCCCTGAATCTGCATGGGGGTATGTATTTCACACGATACTCTTGTTTTGGAGTTTTGACTTGCAAAACACCCAGGTTCTTATGTCCGGTGATTGATCTCTTCACCAACTGTATGTGTACTTCGTAGTACTCCAATTTCCTCATACTAGACTTGATGTCTCTTATTGAGTCGGCATGTTGATACGACTGACTCATTTTTGCCGCTTCAATCTCTTCCTGAGTGAGATCGGGTGACAAGTCAGGTATTGTCTTTGACTGCAACGCTTTCTCCAATTGGTTTCCAATGTCAATCTTATCTTTTACTCGTTTCACCAAGTTGTCATATAACAACCTATTCTCAACCAACTTCATTAACCTCTCATTTTCCGTTGGAATATTTGTAGTTGGAATCACTCGAATGTAATTCGTTAACTCCTTCAAAATGATATACTCATCACCCTTTGAATTGACCAACTTGGCATTGTCCTTATGCTTTGGAGTTACAATTTTCCCGAAATCAACTTCCCAAGTGGACTTTCGACCAATAAATCTAGCCATAACCCCAAATCCCATAGACGTGTTCATGATCGAAAAATCCTTAATTTTGTTTAAATTTCTTTCAGGGTA
The DNA here is from genome assembly GCF_024628925.1 of Lodderomyces margitis. Lineage (NCBI taxonomy): Eukaryota > Fungi > Ascomycota > Pichiomycetes > Serinales > Debaryomycetaceae > Lodderomyces > Lodderomyces margitis. The sequence continues at coordinate 38,923 of NW_026261724.1, forward strand.
ATGGGCAACTTCCCATCTTGACAATCCAATAGTTGGAGGTAACTCGACATGCCTTGACAAGTTATGCTCGTTACATTCGGAGTCAAGTAAATTGTTGGGAATCTTGAATGAAAAGAATCTTTTGTACACTCGATTTGGCAAGATTTCTTTCTTTGGACCAAAATATAAATATGTCCCATCAAGTGGATCAACAGTATTACCATACTCACATAAATATGGACTAGCAGTTTCGGTGACCAACCTGTTAATATGGGCTTCGTTCCAACTGCCATAAAAATCAAACATCTCCAAAAAACGACGAATTTTAACTGGCTCTAATTCATTGGGCATACGTTCATTGGCAACCATAAAGTTTCCTTCAAATAACAAGTAAAACATATCAAAAGGAATAGGTCTGTTGGAAGTGTTCTTGATAATGATGTAACCATTCAAGAGATTCCCTTGCTTATATTCATATATAGAAGGATCGATCAACTCTGGTGATTTGCCCACCTCACCTATATCTTTTGTGTAAAACACTTTGAGTTCCACGGCTTTGGAAATCTCTTGCTTTTCAAATGTCATATTTGGCAATCGATGTACATTGTCCAAAATAGTCTCCATCAAGTTGGCATTCTCATCAGCAACAATCAATGGGATATTATCAACAGTTGTGGTCGAGCTGTCACTGTCAACACGTCTGCTTTGTGCTTCTTCAAGAGATGTTGGGGTAGTTGACGCGGCTGAGGAGCCTATCTCGTGTACATTTGTGCTTTCTGAACTCGCCGACCATTCGGAGTTGTTGCATTGGTAGTGAGGTGGTGGTAAGTCATCATCATTGTCTTCAGGAACGTTAATATTCATTCCGATTGTAGACGTGTACATGGAGTATGATGGAAGTATTGTGCTAATAGTTTCATCAAACGATTGTGTTTTGGAATACTTTGGTTTCGGCGCCATGGTTAGAGGAAGGCTGAATAATCGATATGGAAGATGATGAAGGAAAAGAAGAAAAGTTCGTTAATTTATGACCAAAAGAAAGAATATGGCGGGTACAGTGGATTATTTAAATCCCAAAGGGCGGAGGAAAATTCCCACCATGACTAATGTGAAAATTAGACTGAGCCTTATTAAAGGTTTTTGTGTTAACAAAAAAACCACAAAGGACCTCGAACGCCGAGACCCGTACTACTCAGGCCGTTCAAACAAGCGTATACTCTACCAACCTTTGTTTAGGTTTAGTTTCTTGATTACGGTTCTGGTTTCTCTGATATTTATTACAGGGAGAGTTATGCGACTAAGCAGCCGTGGTGGGTCTCTTCTACGCTCCAAAACATTACAAATTCACGGCCTTTGGTTAACTAAAGTGTGTTGGTACTTTACAGTTCCGTCTGCAGTGTCTACTAGACAAGATGTTTTCACCAGTAAATAGTCACCTCCACTGTATTTACAATTCTACAATTACTATGTTAATAACGAAAGCGAGTCAATAAAAAGCCATGCAAAAGAAATTAGAAAACAAAAGTGGAGGATTTCTCAATTAAAAATTTTGCGCTAACGCAATGCGCATTCCACCAGTTTACGGCATTCACTGTATTTCTCAATACATCTGCTGTCCTATTGGTTATCGATTATGACTTAATTATTATTTAATATTCATGGTTCTAAGCCGGCTACGGCTTGATCTGATCTTCAATACATTAATTGATCTTTACTCTTAAATAGAAGGTTCTGGAAAATACGAGGAATGTACACAATGTATGACTCATGCAGAGAGGAAAAAAATTAGAATTCTTGTCGTGAGTTTAATTATAACGTTGAGGGGTTTCCCACTTTGAATTAGTGATCATAATATTTTAACTACGAAATGATAATCCATTATACCCCTTCAGCCGTTTAATTTCATGTGATTTTGACAGAGTTAATCTTTTTCATAAGTGGGAGGGAATGCAAAGGGGTAGGTTTATGCGCAATTTTGAGGGGAAAATGGTTAACGCCGTCTAAACTGCGACTGCGCCGTGTTAGTACAAAGTAAGCTATAACAGAGCTTAACCGTATAATTAATCTAATTTATAGTGTACACTGTATAATCTATTCTATTATTTCATCTCTTGCAATACTTCAACTCAATGTACCGCAACACCGGATAAACAAGCCCGCTGAATCCCATACACAACCACATGGCAATATCGCCACCATACTCGCCTCCGATTCGACGTGCAACGGGTCCAATCCAATAAGTTTGCGCCATTCCAACAGCAGCACCAGTGGCACCAATTAAGAACGATACCGTGGCTGCCCATCCACGGGTCAACTTATAATAATCATTCCATATTTTGAAATTGTAGTGATGATGAGTCGGCTGCTGACTGTCAAATTTGAATTCCTTATTGTAATCATCTACTGATGACGGTGCATCATACGACCCGTCTTCAGCAAATTCCAATTCGTATAAATGTTTAAACCTATCAGTTCTGAAAATTGTATTTTCCTCTAACAACAATATGAAATACATGGAGATCCAGTATCCAATCATGGGTAAGAAATTGCCCAAAATAGTCGAAAATTCATTTCTTCCCACTAAGGCAGCCACTAGATATACAGCAGTGATTCCAATGGCCCAGAGCCAACGTGGTATCTTTGCAAATACCCTACCAGCCAATTGTAGTCCAAAAGCTGCCGAGTAGGTGTTGAGAATGTTGTTTGAAATTAAAGAAAGGAAAATGACAACAAGGAGGAATTTGCCCCCGCCACCCCACGGTTTAAATGCTTCATTCAATAATCCACCCATACCCCATTTCGCATATGCATCACCCCACGGCTTATATCCAAGAGCAACATTACCGATGAGTAGTCCGGCAATCCCGACAAAAGTAGTTGGAATAAAGATTCCTAAAAAGGTAATACCAAATACTTGCACATCGGGGGTATCTTCAGGAAACAAGATATAATAGTCAGAAGCAATACCACCCCATGTAGAAGTGATGGAATAGCACAACGAAAAAAAACTCAACCAGTTCCCCTTGATTGTAGCTGAATCCAGTATCGCGTCATCCAAGGTCAAGTACTGAAACTTTTGCGAGGCAACAATATACAACAACAAAAACGCAAGATTTACCGGTATACTTAAAAGTGCTTCCACTCTCATCAATTGTTTGATTCCACCAATGGCAACTGATAATGTCACACCCGCAATGATAACAATGCCAGCCCAAAGCGGAACCTTGTCATTGCTCAAACTGGCCAAAATTTGTCCACCAACAACACAATTGACAACCGACCAACCAGTGACCCCAATAATGTTGACAAAAGCCACTAACTTAACAAACCACCATCCAAAAAGAAACCTAGCACTAACCATTTGTCGACACCCAGAACGAGGACCCATCATTGAACAATAAGCCGCAATCAAGCAACCCAAACTATGGCCTAATAACCCAGCAATCAATGTATTGCGTAAACCAAGCTCAAAAAGCAACGGACCCAAGTAAAATGACGACATTGATGAAAGGCCACCACAAGCGGAGAACCAAAATCCCATTACACTGATCAAAAGTTTTGTCTTGTTGGTTGAACGTTCATGAGGTAGAATACGATCGATTCCTCTAGTTTCGACTCCTAATGAGTCGAGCTTCTTGGACGCTAGGTTGAGGTAATGGAAAATCGAGTACTGTTTAGATGTAGTTGATGGTGTTGATGATGACGATGTTGTGATTGATGTGGAGGGTGTGGCTGCAGTTATATCATCTGCGGGAGAGATTCTCCCTTGCTTGTCAACATCTATGATCTTGACATCATCGCTTTTGGACATACTGTGTATGTGAATTCAAGGGAGTTGCAGTGGATGTGGGATATTATATAGATCTCAAATGTTAGTGCCACATCTCTTTGATTTGATATTTTTTTTTCTCCACCTGCGGAGTCAGACTCGTAAATTAAGAGTCATAATCCAAACAATGCATATCTTACACATTCTTTAACACTAGCGAAAGATTCGAATTGAAGCCCAAAACTGTTCAAAAGTAGTTTGACATTATTATATAACTAGGTGTTATTTGAAATGAGGATGTTAAAATAGTCTATATGTCTCTAATTCTACTTAATAAGTAATCTTTTCTATTAAACCACAATGTTTCATCATTCTCATCATCATCATCGTTACTCCGTCCTTCAACATTCATCTCATAGACATGCATCACATTTGGCAAAAGTCGATCTATCTGGAGTTTTAATCCAGCATTATGCCACTCATTCATCGACAATAAGTACCACAATGCCGATTTTCTAAATTTGGTTAACCCCATTGACGACCTTGTTGATTCAAGTTTAAATTTATTTCGATGCATTCCTTCTTCAACTGGCTCTGGTTCAGTCGCCAGGTCAGTAATGTATTTTCCCGAAGTGACGAAATAACGGCCATTATTATACCCCAATCTTTCAAATAAAAGACCCTTTATTGCTGAATACGACAGGTTTGGCATTGAACTATCAAACTCGTCGACTGATTTGTGCAAGTATTTCTCAATCAAATCAAACCACCATATTGACTGTTGATAAGTTTGACACATGAGCAAAAGTAACTCAACGACAATTATAAAGCTTGCAAGACTGTAGGTCTTTAAATTGAATCTCGATTTGAATGTGTATGATAAATTATCCATGTACGGCTCAATGATATCGTGTTTGATCCGACGCAATGTATTTCTATCTGGTGGGGTGGTGGAGTTTGTAGTATGTTGTAATAAAAGAGACACTATGCACATTTCTTGCGTTGAAGCACCATAAAGCCATGCTCGTTCACTACTGTAGTCTTTTCGCACAATGTCATACGTTGAATATGCATACTTGAAATCTTTTAGCATTAGTGACCAATCAGCAAGTTTTCTTGTCATCTGCTCGGGGGAAGATTTGTAGTATTGATTTTCACGATGGTTGAATGATGAATGTGACGAAGTTGAAGTTGAAGTTGAAGTTGAGGTCGAAGTCGATGAAAGCAAGTTTGAATCGCTATTGTTGAAGAGTTTTCGAGATGCTGAGAAAAATCTTCCTGTAATTGATTTCTTTGGTTGCAATACTTGATCATCCCAAAGTCGTAATTTATTCTGCATATGTGGAATGAGACATTTGTTGATGAAGGTATTTACACCAAACTTTATTGATGTATCGATGGACAGGGGCATGTCAAAAGTTTTAGTTTCTTCATTTAGGGAAAGACGCTGCAAATCTTCTTCAATTGTACAATTTTCAAGCAAGGACAATGATACAGGTTCATCTGCTACATCAGATCTTATGGCAAGTAAAGTCGATTCAATATTCAACTTCAGTCTGATGTTCTGCTGGAACCCTGATAATTCACTAGCATTGTACTTTGTTGAATCGAATACAACAAACACATGCATCAATAAATCATCAATTTGAAAATATTTTGGGAAATTGTAGTTTCTAAACTCAACCATCAATTTACGTAGATTGTCTATCGTATCATTCTCATAATCGATAACAAAAATCTGGGCCACTGGATGATTGAAGGTCTCAAATGGAGTTGGTCTATTTGAAGTAATGATCTTGTCAAGAAAAGTTAGATACAACTCTGAATCGGGGGTATTCTCTTTAGCGGCATGACGCAAGTACAGTTCTAGCGAAGAGATTCTAAATCTTTGTTCCAATTGCGGAGTTTCCATTGCTATGGCATTTCCCATAGACCCTCCCCCTGACCCACTCATCGATGAGTTCAGTTCTCTACTGGATACACTCACACCATCATGGCTCCTTCTCTGCTGGGCATTGGTCACCGAGAGTATCTCAGGCAATGTAGACTCAAACCTTATTGGGAAAAAATCATAACTCTTTGTAATTAGCAGCGTGTTGGTAATTTTAAACTGTTGATTAGGTATTGCATATTTGATATTGTTGCCAAAGGGTTTGAATATTTGCAAAGTAGATATTGAATCATTGCGATTTAGTACTGATTGAAAGAATAAATCGGCATTATGAGTTGATTGTAGTGAAACCACCGGCGAATATGAGTGATATAGTAGGTGCTGTTTGGAAACTTGTGGATCCAACCCCTTTGGAAAGTCCATTTATTGTATAATATGTTTGTGAAAAGGACAATAATGGGGTACGCTTTGTTTTGGTAGTATCGAGTATTTTTCTGTTACTAAATGGAGAGAGATTTTTGTCAGAAACTAATAATGTCGCAGAATGTGAATGTATGACATGTAAGAGTAAATTTACGACACTTTATGAAAGTTGGTAGGGAAGAAGTAGTTTGCCATGACAGAGAAAAACAACCATCCCAGTATTTGGATTCAAACCTTATATTCACCATGTTCTTGGCCAGAAACTACCTGCTCTTCTTTATCAAAGAAGAGCACGAGGTATAGGAGTCTCCACTCGGTAGTGTCTATTTCAAATAATTTACTATCATAAACATTAAGCATGAGATATGTACTGTTGAAATAGACTCCCCCTTATATACATATACGGCTGGAAACTGCAATCAAGGCTTTTGTTATAACGCCCTAGAGTGATGAATACTACGGATTCACCATTCAATTGACGAAGAATAAAAATGTACACACCCTGACACTAACACGTAAAAAATGAAAAATTAAAAAACGTTAATTTTTTTGCATATTTTACACAAAGCACAAATGTGTCTAATGTTTCGTCTGATTGAGGAAATAATTAGACGATGTAATGAGTCCAAGAACGAATTCTTCCTTCTTCTATTTAATGTGAGAAGCTGCACTGAAGCGTGAAGGATTGTAATGAACTGACCCCATTTTGTCAATCAAAGTAAGAGCTTTGGTCTCTGATAGCAATTCAGAGAAGGCTGACAACCTGTCAAATGTAAGTCATTGCCTCTGACTACTTCTTAACCGAACTATTTCCAACCTTTTGAACAAGTAGAAGCATTGGCTACAACTATACGTAAATCAGCTCACATCTCTCAGACAAACCGTGGAACGTACCATATTGATTGTCGTGGATACATAACACAACGGCATATCCGACAATGAAAAATATGAAACAAATTTGATACATTTCGCATTAATACAAAATGTAAACACAGTACCTAACAACAGACATAGAAAGTTAAGTTATAGTTTCAGACAGACACAAACATACACGTAGAAAAACAATTCATAGAGAAAAAAAAGCAAAAACAAAAACAAAAACAAAGCAGACAAACAGACAGACAGACAAACAGACAGAAATATATTAACAATAAATAAAAATTCTTTTTTTACAAAAGTACACAATAAAGAGAAAGGAGAAAGACACGAGATCTACACTCACCCTCTCTGCACTTCTATAAAACAACAAAAAAAAGAGAATAAAAAATAAAAAATAAAAAATAAAAAAATAAAAAAATAAAAAAAACTTCAGAAAATCTTTACAACCAAACTTTCTTCAAATCTAAAAAAAATACAAATTCAACAACCACCCTTCAACCCACATACGTATACATACATCTTCCCACTTTAGTAGCTTGATCATCACCATATCAACAAGCGTACTGTCCAATCGTTACTATCACCTCAATTTTTTTTTTCTTTCATTTCATTTGATACAACACGTTAAATCAGAAGACCAACTTTTTTGGCTTTTTTAAATCTTTTTTTTTTATTTGACCTTTTCAACAAGCATATTCTGATCTCGGATCGCCAGACGCAACCACCAATTCATTAGTATAAACCACCTTATATGACATGGCTTTCTACAACAATATACTACTACAGATCCTACTACTACTTCTACTAAAGTGTCTGGCAGTATTAGCTGACACCAGTTCACTATTCCAAAATGTCAGCCAGCCACAGCTAGATTATAGTTCCATTGGAGATCGAATAGGGTTTTTCGGATCATTCTCTGCTGTCAGCTTCTACAGTCATATGGGAGCATCCGACCAAGTTGCATTACCCTCGATGGACCGTTCAACAGACACTTCCCATAAGAAACGAGACAATTCATCATCATCATCATCATCATCAACAACAAACAGTCTATACGTACAAGACTCGTCCAACAACTTCAACTCAAAATATGCTGATTTAGATGGACAAATTAGTCAGCTATATCGCTTGTCTGATGATACAGTTGTACTCAATGGTGATTTCACCAAATTGAATGGAAAACTGGTTAAAAGTCCCATAATTTATAATATCACTTCAAACTCAACAACTGATATAATTACCGATAATGACAAGGTCGATGGACATATCAACACAATCTTTATCGACAATGATCTTTTGTATCTTGGAGGTAACTTTACCTACAACAGCACAGTCGGAGCAGCAATTTATAATATAACGTCAAAAAATCTTTCATCTACTTTGTTTCAGGGATTCGGTCACAATGCAACCATAAACGCCATTGCCAAACTCTCAGATGAAGACGATAAAAATAAGGGATCAATTTTGTTTGGTGGTTCATTTAGCACATTGGGTCTTTCAGATCTTCTAATACATAATATGACCACTAATTCAACGCGCCACAACAATGAGACCAATTCAACTATTGTGAGTGCCGAACAACAGATATCACTTAGACACGGTCTGTTTACAGCTGTTAACGCTCAAGATGACAGTGAAAACTCTGTTGTCATATGCCCGTCGGATGATAATGTTTGGGAAGCCAAGCCAAGCTCAGGAGCAGAATGGAAAGTCGAACTTCCTGATGAAATGAAGGGAGTTACACCCACCAAGGCGCGTATCTATATACCAGAAAGTGACAACGGCATCAAGCTATTCAGGATCTATTCATATCCCAATAATGGTATTATGAATCTTACTTATATCGATCCTGAAACTAATGAGTTGAGTACTTGTGATGCCTGGTGTCCATTGGTTGCTTTTGACCAATTGAATAATTATGTTGATAATAATATGGACAATGCCACCGACTTAAATCAAGATGATGTGTTTGTCGATGAAGATGATGGAACATACTTTAGATATTACGACTCCAACACTAAAACCAAGAATCTCGGTTATGGATCAAATTTTCAAGAGTTTGCATTCATTGATTCAGTTAGCTTTGACTCAATCGGATTAACAATTATAGATTGGTACGGTGAAAAGGGTGCATTTGCTGGGTTTGAACTATACCAAAATTCGATACAAGTGTTTGGAAATAATACATTGAATGAACCAAATTGTGGCAGTGATTTTGGGAAAGACGATAACAATTACGCCGAGATTGTCTCTGGTGATTTCCAATCTGTCAGGGACATTTCGTCGGCTGTCACAAACACTGATTATATGGTGAGTTATGATACGTCAGCAAAAATTGCATTGTACCCCAATATATCATACTCGGGAGACTACTCGATCATAATGAATACCCCGGGCTGTGCTACCGATAATTCGTGCACCCAAAGAGCAATTGTGAATGTTACTGTGTATGGTGATGACGATGACATATTGTCTTCAAACTTGATTTACCAAAATAATGAAAATGTCAAATTTGACTATTTATACCAGGGGCATTTGAATAGTTCTGATGGAAGCTCAAACAGAATTGAAGTCCTGTTCCATGAAGCAATTACTTCAGACGTTGCAAATCCATTCATGGTTATTGATAAAGTGGTGGCAAATATTGTTTCGTTGGACCTGTACTATGACCGTAATAATACCAACAACACAAAAAGTTCATTGAAGTCAAATTTTACCCGGATTGAGCTAAACGGATTATTTGAATATTCATTGGCTAATTTCTCAGATTTTGATGAAAATTTGGTACACTACAAGATCAATAACAAGACTTACTTGAGTCCAAACAACACCTACATAGGAAATTCTTCAATCAACTTGTTGAGCAGTAGACTCTCAAATGATTCTGTGATTGATGAAATCAACGTGCACGATGATTCATTGCTTATGCTTGGGCAATTCCAGTCAGATAGCAATAATTTGACCTTGACAAACAACAACTTGATTACGTTAAATGTTTCATCTTACAATACCACCTCAAATGAGTCAAATATTGATTTGCCGACAACACTAAGGAAGAGAGATACTCTGACCTTTAAAGGGGCTACGTTCAATAATTCCATATCAAAGACATTTAGTCTCAACAATGGTTTACTAGTGCTTGGCCAATTCAGCATATCTGACACCACAGTTAAGGATCTTTCCAACAAAAATGAATCGATCTCACTGGCTAATAACTTTGCTGTATTGGCAACAGACAACCAATGGTATGGATTCGGTAATGATTACGAAGATGCCAATTTTGATCAATTTGCTGATTTCACCATTGATGGAGTCGAGTATTATGTGTTTTCTGCACAAGGTTCAATATTCAAGACCTGGGACAATACAAACTTTAAATGGTCAAATCGTCAATTTAACCTTACACAAGCGACGTCATTGACTTCACTGTTGCAAATACTCGGAGGTTCTGGATTTAGTGTGATGGACTTTTACTCCAATGACCAAGCGTACATTCAGAATGCAAACTTTTCCAACTATGGCATCGATGTTGCAACCAATGTTGACAGTTACATTTCAAGCTCATTCTACATAAACACCACCATGAGTATAGTTGGGGGGAAATTCAACTCCAATAATGTCGAAAATGTGGGCATTATTAACAACAAGCAACCATCAAGCTCTCTTCAATCGTTACAAGGCGACATTACGTGGAATGATGATACCATCATTCAATCCTTGTATGTGGATAGCAACAGCGAATATTTGTTCGTTGGTATGAACTCATCAGTTTCAGTTAACGATCAAGATATAACCGGCCTTGTCATTTACGATTTGATAAATGATACTTTTGCTTCATTCCAACCGGCAGCTCTTTCCAATAGTAACGGCGACCCAATCAGTGTTAACTCGATAGTATTGTACGATGACGGTAAGAAATTGCTAGTGGGTGGAGATTTTGATACGGCTGGATCATTGAGCTGTCCATCCCTATGCATATACGATATTGCCAATACGAGGTGGCTTGATCCACAGAACGATAATACCGGCCAGACTGCGACAATTGATGGTGTTGTCACTGATATGAAGTTTTACACTTCGAGTCGAGTACTCATCTCAGGTAGGAATTTGACCCTTGACAATGACAACGTTGTATTCCTCACTTACAATTTCAAGGGTGGATCATTTGATACTATATCATCATTGAACTCGTTGAATAAATCGGTCAATCGGTTTATTTTGAATGACCGTTCAAATAGTGACCTGAGTGGGCGTATGGTTGCAATGGGCGATGACTTTATTTGCGGATTCGATGGATCCAAGTGGGCCAACATTGATAGCGACATTGACTATACTGATTCCAATACGTCTGTTTTCCACGATTTGAAATTGTTGACATTGTCAAAATCCTCCTCGTATAAAGGTGACTTGTTTGATAAGAGTAATATCTTACTTGTTGCTGGAACCTATTCGCTCAAAAATTATGGATTAGTCAATATGGCTTTGTATAATGGTACATCCTGGATCCCATATGTTTACACTACCTCACCAAGCTCATACTCAACCATCGGCGATGTAAAGACCATACTTATAGACGATTACTATCGTCTTCAGTCATCAGACGATTTGAAAAACTTACATAATTATTTATCAAAAGGGAAAGTTGTTGGTATTTCATTGGCATGTGCTTTAGGATCAACCTCATTGTTTGGATTATTGTACTTGATCCCCTACCTCGCTTTGCTAAGGAATCGAAAGGGATATGTACAAAGAATCCATGAACAAGATATGATTGATAGTGTCAATCCTGAAGATCTATTGCATGAGATTGATTTACAAAGAGAAAAGTAGCATTATAGTATTCTTTATGGTTCTATTCTTTTTAGTTTTGTATATTACTTTATAACATATATTCGGCGTTTTATGACTAATGGTTTTTGTAAATTGTAGAAGCATCAAATGTTCTGGTGCAGTACAATAAACTATAGTCTTTACTTTGAGTCGGATTCATTTCCTGCTTTTCCAGATTCTCTATCGTCCCCTTCATCTTCATCGTCAATATCGAAAAGCCGTTCACTATCCGGTGCTTTCGGCTTCTTATCATGGCCATCATGGTCTGTGTTCTCTCCATTTCTCTCTGATGAAGCACCTACATCAGCGCCACCAGAGCCAAGGTCTTCCAAATCGTCATCGTACTCAAAATCATCAGCAAATACATCACGATCGTATTGCTCTTGACTCAACCTTGCACCATGAGCCAACTCTTCATCAACGTTATCGTCAAAATCACCAAACAAGTCATCGTCTTCGTCGGGTATCGATACATAGTTTCTGGCTCCAGGATTACGTCTGAACACAGCATTACCAATTTTCTCCAAAACCATGCGATCAATCTTTTGCACTGTTTTAAAAGTGGCAAAAATAACAGCCGCGGTATAAACACCTCCTTTCACAATTTTATTCACAACAGCATCAACTTGGTTATTTTCAATGGGGTTGAATCCTTCTTCAAAATCTTGCTCGTCTAATCTAATTTGTCCTAGTCTTTCAAATCCACCGTTTCTTCTTACCCCACGATCGTAAACAAACCAAGTAGCACCAATGAAAATAATCAAGGGGATGAAAATGAGGAAAAACAATTTGCCACCTTTGACTTCACGTCCATAAAATTCATTAAATTCTTGTTCTTTGCCAGGGCATGCATGTGGACTATATGTGTCGTATTGCTTACCTCCTTCACAGGTCGAAAGCGGGATTTTCCTGTATCCGGTACTATCAAAATATTGGAATGCTCCCGGCTTACTGCACATGTCCTTTTTGCGGTCATTTGAAGACAACCCTGCCACCAACTTACACGTGTTATCTTTAGAATCACGATAATAGTTGTAGTCACATTCATAATCACGCCTAGTACATGAACAGTTTTTGGTCACTTTATAGCCCTCAGTCAAGGGTGCGCCGCCAATAAAACAGTCATTATGGCCCAATGCACGACGCAAGTATTTCGACTCGTGGCCGAAGAGACACTTGTCTGCCATGTTTGGATGAGATGGTGACCAATATTCATAATCATCGGAATCAGGGTGATCGAGATCCAATTGGCATTGACGTTTGTAGATGTTGGTAAAGTCAATTGAGTAGGATAATGTATCTCTCGTATCTTTTGGATGATGTGCGAAAATGAGAAATTTTCTTGAAGTATCAGTGGGAACAGTTGCTAGGTCTAATACGTTCACTGCCTTATCGGCAAATTTGTACTCGTTCCAATTCTTGCCTTCATCTAATGAATAAAGGAACTTGTCAGTCTCACCAACAGCATCGACTAGTACCAAAATTGTACCTTGATCTCCATATTCCCATTGGTAAACTCCCTTCTTAATTTCTCTCCAAGTGACACCACCGTCAACACTCAAAAAAGTTAATGCCGAGTCAACATCGCCCAAATACTCTCCAACATTACCTACGCCAATTAAAAACCCGACTGCAGAACCAGAAGAATAAGTATCTCTATAATCAGCACGCTCTGTGAAGCCATGTAGATGCAAAGCACATTTTTCAAGTGACGATCCACCACAATCGTACTTTTTACCATCCGAATCTACTGCAGGCGGTACCAAGTAATCCCATTCACTACCGTCATTTCTCGAGATGAGCGTTTGCAATTTCTTGGGTCCTTTACTGTCCCTGAAATTGGAAACGACATTCGCCAATATGGTACCCTCCAATCCATCGATCCGATCGAAATCAACATAGCCAACCTCATTTCTATTAACATGATCCAATGCCAAAACAAAGTAGGTACCGTTGGAATTGGACTTCAAAAGAGATCCATACTCAAACCCACTTTGCGAACTAGTAGTGACATGCATGAAAATAGATCCTGAACTTGAATCCAAAACAGTGTATGCTTGATGGGGTTCGACTTTGAGATCCTTGGGGAAATCTGCGTCGGCAAAGATTTTCCCGTCAACAGTGACTTTAGCTTCGAGTGACCCATCTTTGACCAAAGCAACAACGACATATCTATTCGAGACAGCATACCCCACGACATCATCGTATATCTTTTGCGGACTCTTCAGCCCATCGATTGAATACAAGCTCTTCTTCCCGTCATTCTCAACTTTAGTACAATAAATCAAGTTCTCAGCTGGTTTCTTAAAGACAGGACCCACGTAGTCACAAGCAACAACATCATCCATAATCTTCTTGAATGATTCGCCATAGGTTGAAGTGAGATATGCCGAAGCTTTGCAGTTACTTTCACCTCTATCACAGTCACCACCAAGCCACAAGTACTTCGATGGATCTGTCTTGTGGAATGCAACAGCATGTGACACGACAGGTACGTATTTTTTTGGTGTTTTGAATCTTTGGAAAACTTCACCCCCATCTTCTGAGTAGTAAAGTGTATCCGAATCAGAAACAAGAACAATCTGGCCTGGTATCATCCCAATATAGAAACCAAGAATCTTGTCGTGGATGGGCACCTTTATAAAGCTAACTCCTCCGTTGTTAGATACCCATACACTGTCTTCGTTACTTTTGAAGACAACATTATCAGAAATACTGTTTTCATTGTTACCAAGATAAGCGTACTGTGCCAACTTGCCTTCAAATTCGCTCGATGAAATCTTAATTTCCAGAGTGTCACCACTGGGGTCATCTTTCGGTTTCGTGTAGTCGGAACATTTGAGCTTTTCTTTTGTTGCAAAATCTTCCAACTTTTTCTTTCTCAATTCACATAGATTACCATTTATTTTTGACTTGTCATAAATTTCAAGAACATCTTTCGATTGCTCCTGACACATCTTGATAATCATTCTTGGATCAGGAATACATGTATTGCCACCTTTCTCACTCGGTTTGAATCCCAATGCGCATTCAAAATCTTGCTCAACACATTGACAAGGCTCCTCATAAACATGCACATCTTCAAATAACTTATTAACAAAACATTCTGCGTCTTGCTTTCTTCTTCTGAACTTCTCCTTGTGTCCGTAAACACATAGGCGTTCATTATCTGGAACTTGTCTAGCATATGCGTCCTCAAAGTCAGTGTCTTCACAAGTCTTGCCATTATATGCCTTGGAGAAGTCAACATGGTACAACAACTCCTTGTTTTCTCCTGTATGAGAATTGAGGCTTATTCCATGGATTAAAAATTTACGAGATGAGCCATCAATAGTCGTTATAAAATCCAAAATGTAAATTGCATCTTTAATATCCACTTTTTCCCAGTCTTTACCCTGGTTTAATGAGTAATAAAAAAAATTCACAGGGTCTGTCTTTTTCACTCCGGCATAAGGCATTGCTAGAATTACATTTCCCTGATCACCAAAGGAAAAGACACATGCTGTGTCCAATGCCAAATCCCAGGAGTATCCACCGTCACGAGATACAAATGTCTGCATTTCATTAAAATCATGGCTGAGGTGTTTCCCCTCAGTTCCCACACCCATTAATATTGCTGGTGTTGGACCCGTTATAAATTTTCCTTCGCCGCCAAGTTCACTAAATGCCCACAAATGTACAGAGCATCCATCTTCAAGTTTACAACCATCACTGTTCAGTTTAAGAGGAATCCAATCATCACCATCATTGTAGGAGTATTTAGAAATCAAGTCCTTTGATTTTCCACCACCAAAGATTATATCCAAAAGCGTCTTTTCTGAGTCTTCTGCCCTTTCAACCTGAATATCAGCGAGCCAAGCTCCATCGATATTTTCTACTTTCAAAACAACGTCACTGGCTATGTCTCCAAGTACCTCAGTAAAATGTAACCCCAACGAATCCGACCTAAACAACTTCGAAGCCCGAGAAGAGCCTCTACCATAGGACATGGTCAGAAGAAATAGAGCCGATGGCGACGAGGAATGGAAAGACATTACCCCATACTTTACGTCAACTTGTAAATCAGCTTTAAGGAATTCATTTCCATCTTTTGACACATACATGTCCACTTTTGATTCTTCTTTGAACTTGTCATTCCTCATAACCACGGTCATGAAATTCTCCTCAATCTTGATGTCAATTATAGCTCCATTTCCAGTCTCAGTCAAAAAAAGCTCCTTACTGGTTTTAAAAGAATCATCAAATCGGTAAAGCCGAGACTTGACAATGTGTTTGTAAGAGTTGAGCTCATTTTCAGAACAGTAAATGGTTCCCTCGTTTCCAATGTTAGACTCTTTAGTGGACCTCGAAAACCTGCAAACGTGAGCATTGATCGGTAATTTCTTGGATGCTGTACGGAACTGGTCTTTTGTGTAGTGAAATATGTGTTGGCATTTGTGGTTGTAACTTTCGTCAGGACACTGGTAGTTCGACATAAGTAACATATCCGGGTTGGCTGCGTTAAATTCCAATTTTGGTATTGAAGCCAATCCGCCTCCTTCAAAGTCATAGACATCGGATGTAAACTTGGTCCACGACTTACCTTTATCATTTGTCACGTAATGATGTTTGGACATTGTCAAGATGAATGCTCGACTTTTAACAAACGGATCAAACTGAATATTTACTACTGGATCTTCAATGTTCTTCACTGGATCAAACAGCTTTCCATCATCAAACGAAATTAATGCAGCTCGATCTCTCAAGATCAAAATAGTTGACGAATCATCAAAATACCTTATCAACTTGGAAATGGTATCAGATTCTAGGACTGAAATTTCTGGTGTGAATGCAGATATAATTGCAAACCACGAACATAGTGTTAAAAGAATGGACGTATACTGCATGATTGCTGTTGCTTTTCTCCTTTCGTCTAAATTCTTATACTAATAAAAAGTGTGAATAAGCAGCTAGTTCATCCGTATTGATACAAAAAAAAAATTGGTTCTTTTTCTTCTTCTTCTTCTTCTTCTTCTTCCTCGTCTTCTATGAGATATTCAATTGGAAAAGTTGGTTCTCAAGGGCTTTGTAGTTAATTTTCTTTTTCTAATTTCTCGTTGAAATAATAAAAAGTAAAATTACTTTATTAAGATTGTGTAGCATGCAACACAAAAGTACAATGTATTTAAAAGATCTAAATTAGACATTATTTATGGAAAGTAAAGAAAACAAGAAGATAATTTAACTGACATACATATATATCCCTTTTTGGATAGAGAACGTGACATTAAGTGTCTATTTACCAAGTTTACATTATTACTTCTTTCTTAACCCAAACTTCATCTTAAACGAATTCCTTTTTTTTTTCATATCACTTTTCCCACAGAATATCCCCGTTTCTTGATCTTTATGCAGCAGTTTAAATCCATATCTGTGTACTTGTTCAAGTTGAAAGTGTAGCTCAATAAACTGTTGCTAAACTTTTCCCTGTCCTCTGGTTGTATCTTGAGTATTATTGACTTTGAGGACACCTTTACCTGTGTTTCAAATGGCGATGATTCTCCAATCAATCCATACATTTTGTTCAAACTTATCATTAGTAGTGTGCTCCATGTTATCAAATCAATATCTATATGCTCGTATTGTGCAAATTTGATTTCATCTTGTAGTATCACTGGGTCTGGAGCACTGGAGGTGAGTTAGTAGTGGTTCGTCAGATACTCGGACATTAGTCACACGTACATTTCAAGGTTAAAATAGAACCAATCCCTACAAGACTCATCTTTTACGTGCTGGATTCTCTTCCCATCCTGTTCCTCTAGGCGGCTCATCATATCATGCTGCATTTCCCCTCTATAATGCAGACATACAATATTATTATTTTTCTTTTTTTTTTGATGTTAAACTTTGCTACCAGTTTTGTTCGATGAATGAATTTGAATAAAGATGTCATCACTGGAAGTTTCACCACCCGAGCTCACTTCTCCATTTCCTGCTAATTCCACTGTCTTATCTTTAACTGCATTGTATATAGTTGCTGCTTGTGGGGGTGGACTAATGGGACTGTTGTACCATGTAGGTGACGCATATTGTGCATTCTGAGTCTCAAATGGTAAAGAACCACATGGGACTGAAAACTCATGGTCAAAGTTAACCACTGGAACCATAACCCCTTGGAATGGGTAACCAGAGTTCTGAAAGATTTGAGGCAAAGTGTTGGGAATGGATGATAAAGGTGGTGACCATATGGGAGGGTATACACCTTGATTCATCTGCATGTTGGAACTTGTGGTATCTGATTGTAAGAGAAGAAAAGCTGAAATGGGCACTATTTTGCCTGAGGTGTAGTCCAAAGTCACCATATGCGCGTCTTGTTGTCCCTTGTTTGGTCTCTTCTTTTTCTGAGGTGGGAGTAAATCATACAACTGAATATCGTAGTAGTAACTGTGTCGCAAGTACATCAAATCGTGTATCAGATATGTAAGTTTACCCATATTGGTACAACGGTAAAGCTATGAAAGAACCTGTAAAAGAACTATAGTTATAAATTTGTAACTATTTTCTGTTATGGGGAGGGGAAACTAGTTCTCCAATGTTGGGTGCA
Source organism: Lodderomyces margitis (assembly GCF_024628925.1). Classification (NCBI taxonomy): domain Eukaryota; kingdom Fungi; phylum Ascomycota; class Pichiomycetes; order Serinales; family Debaryomycetaceae; genus Lodderomyces; species Lodderomyces margitis. Next base: position 57,277 of record NW_026261724.1, read on the forward strand.
AAAACAACTGAAAATAATAAACCCAAAAGTTCCAAAAGGTGGATGATGCTATCAAAAACTAATACATCAAATACTTGTCACCTGTTAGCTCAAAAACTTCCTTTCCACATCTATATTGTATGTACTTTGATTACATTCTATTTCTTTCTATTATAATATTACACTATTCTTACATAACGCGTTCAAATTTATCACATTGATCCATTTTGTCTAATTCTGTCAAAATCTTGCAAAACACATCTTCATAGACATTGTCACCCCATAAAGTGTCCATGTGTTCATAGTTGTCACATAATTCAACATTCAATTTGTCCTTCATTTGTGGATTACTATCAACTATCAAAGATTTAGTTTTTCCAATATCGACTAATATGTCCGAATCTCCGTAGAATAAATACATGGGAACATTCAAATGGTCTGTTATAGGAAATGGGGTCACTCTATTACCTTTCTCTTTTGCTTTAGCTGACACCGAGCTCAATTTGGTTAGTCCACACGAGCATGTCTCGTCAAACATTTGGAACCTACCCGCTTTTATAATTTGAAACCAATGGAGTAAAGACTTAACTGACGAGTTTGAAAACATATGAGGGTATCCTAATTGTTTCTGGTCCTCGCTTATATTCTGTCCTGACCAGCCAAATAGTAATGATAGCGATTTATCAACAACTTTTTCATACAACCTTGCCCCAAATGCCGTTGACCAGAACGAGACACTTGGCATTATTGCCCGGCGACCAAATATACTATACAAGAATGAATTGTCGGCTGCTGTTTGGTTGACAATTAATTTAAATATAGGGTGGTTTAAGTTCAGTGGTATTATTGCAGGTGAGAGGCCGATAAATGCCTTGATCTTGGAGTTGAGTTCTGGATAAAGGCTTAGACTTGCGAGTAGTTGAGAACAGCCCTGCGAAAATCCAATGTATATTATATCAACCGTATCTGTCACTTGGTAGTTTGCCAATGTTGAGGTGGAGTTCAGAAACGAAACAGGTGTGAGCGAACCAGTCTCATCTGAGTTCAATATCCTCTCAGAACTCGTCCCGTTCAACCTAGACATTCCAGACTGCCGCTTGTACTTGTATAGATTCTGAATATATTCAATTGTATCAGGTATATCATAGTATGAAAATTCATCCAAAGAAAAATCCCAGAATTGAGGATCTGACGCAGATAACTTCAAATGCTTTCTCGAGTACTTGTTGCCCCTATTATTCCCTAGATATACATCGTAACCTGCATCCACAAGCAAATACGGTAGTATCTTTTCTTTTGTCGACCCAAGAACCCACAAATCCGAGTTTGTCAATAACCCATGATGCATGTACACAACAGTCTTAGGGCAGTCAGCAGTTGCATCAGTATGATTTGCTTTTTCTAGCTTGTGAACAACAAGCAAATATCCATCTCTAGTGGTCACCACATGCTCCCTTGCTCGATATCCGGAAACCGAAACAATTTCATTAAAATCTTTTGCATCAATTATCTTGTCTTTAAAGCTAACTCTCTCGCCGTTGTGACTCCCCTTGCATCCTTCATGTTTATTGAACCCTAGTAGCGCTGTGGCATAGAGTAGAGCCACCTTTGAAATCAACAAAATGACATTATAGACTGTCGAAAACGTAGATATCTCTTTGTGTACTGGCATTGTGCAAAATATTGTAATGCTGACAACAGCAAAGCGAGTGTAAAAGACTTTTGATTGTTATCTAACGATGACAAAAACTATCCCTTTCGCTTTGAACTAAAGGGAATAAATCTAATCGGTTATCTACGACTATCTAATGTAATGAGTCGACTATGAAATGATTGTTTTGAGGTACGAGGAAAAAACTATAAACGATAAAATTGCAAAATTGTTAACACCCAAAACGCGTGAGATTTCACTTGTGCTACCACTTTTGCTCTATCGATATAGCAAAGTGTTCAATTCGTGTGAGTCGAAATATAAAACTACTGGCATTATCCTGAATATCATGTGGTTGTCGAATAGATTCTTCCTTTGCTTTTACTTACTTCTATCTACAAGCCCTTGCATGGTCCACTGAACGTATTAAAATATACCAAACCACTTCTTCTTTTTTTTAACTTCGTTATCCAATTCCTTGGCATATGCACGATGCATATCCATCTCTCGCAACATCTGCTCCTCTTTCTCCTGCTGTATTCTCTCAGCTTCAAGAAGATGCCTCTCACTAGGTCTGTTGAGAACAAACTCACCCTCTTGTGTTTTTCTCAAGTCGTCCGGAATGTACTGAGCATCCTTAACACTGTGCAATACTGAATATCCCTGTTTTGGAAAATGCAAATCATCATAGTCTTGTTCGTTTAGTCCACCCAATAGCCTCTCTTTCAACCATAACTGACTTCGATAAAAGTCACTAAATACGTTATCCCTCCCTTCATTCCATCTGTAGAAGAACGTAAAGTAAAAAATAACCGACCCTCCTATCAATGTTCCAAACCATCTTGACCCCAAGTGTAGCTTCTTATTGGTGTCAACACGACGTAGAATTTTGTATTGATTTGGATACAAGTCTGATATTGGTCTTGCGGTATAGTTCAATCTCTCCATCGTTTCGTTTACTTTTTGATACTGGGTAGGCTGCTTGGGAATAGATGAGAATCCTTGTGGCTGTTGGCCGGGTATTTGAAATTCTGAAGGGTATCCCTGTGGTGGACGAACATCTGTAGGGTCGTAGGGATTGTAAGGGGCTTTTGGTGGTACCCAGCCCTTTGGGTTTGGCCTTCTTGTTGGCTCCTGGTGGTCCTCGTGTTGATTCGACATCTAAGGCTTTCCTTAGTTGCTAGACGACCTTGAGTTGAGGCTGTTTGAAGGGAGGTTTTTTTTAGCTGCAATGGATTTTTCGATGTTTCTCAGACTAGAACACGAGAAAATATTACCAAAAGTTTCGCTTTGGTTGGTTGGAGAGCATACGTCAACAATCAATTCACATGTCCATTGCAAGCAATTTAAGAGAGTTTTTCTCTTTGGGGGCTCTAGATTCAAGACTCGAACCCTCAAAAAGTGGTCAAGATAAGAAACAGCAGGTTATAAAAAAGGGAGCAAAGCCGTCGAAATGGGGTAGCTTTGAATTCAAATTCTACTATATCATATTCATCATAGCAGTGCCATTGATGTTCAAGGCAGGAATGGATGCTTCAAACGAAACTAACCCAAACTATCCCCGCTATGAGCGCTTGTTGAGTAACGGATGGATACTAGGTCGGAAGGTGGACAACTCAGACCAACAGTATCGATTTTTTCGAGACAACTTGTTCCTTCTTTGCTTACTAGGAGTTATACACGTGTCATTGAGAAAGATTTTAACCCCAATATTGTCAATACGGAAAAGAACTTATTTCGATTTGGTTTTTGGAATCATTTTTTTGGTTGGTGCTCATGGGGTGAATGTTATCAAAATATCCCTTCATTTGACAATCAATTACGTAATCGGGAGGTACATAAAGGACAAGAAAGTAGCAATTTGGACCACTTGGATATACGGCGTATCAACATTATTTTTAAATGATTGGTATGGAATGAATAAGTATGGCATCGCCTTTTTGGATCAGGGCTTTAAAGGTATTATAGCCCGTTGGGATGTTTTTTACAATTTTACCCTACTTCGAATGATATCTTACAATCTTGATTACATTGAAAGGGAGCACAATTTGAGCAAATCCAATGTAAAGGGTGGATCACTAGTCGATCTCAATGACCGTGAAAGATTGACAGCTCCGTTGCCACTAGAAGACTATAATGTCTTTAACTATATCGCATATGTATTGTACACTCCATTATTCATAGCTGGACCTATCTTAACATTCAACGACTACATATACCAATCTAACTACCAACAAGCTTCCTCGGTGAAAGACAAGAAGCGGATATTTATCTACTTCCTTCGATTTGTCTTTTGTTTATTAGTTATGGAATTTATTTTGCATTTCATGTATGTTGTTGCGGTATCTAAAACGAAGGCATGGGATGGTGACACCCCTTTTCAAATTTCCATGTTGGGACTCTTCAACCTTAATATAATCTGGTTGAAGCTTTTGATTCCTTGGAGATTATTCCGACTCTGGAGTTTATTGGACGGTATTGATCCTCCTGAAAACATGATTCGATGCATGGATAACAACTTTTCGGCCCTTGCATTTTGGCGAGCATGGCATAGGTCATTTAACAGGTGGGTTATTAGGTACATATACGTTCCAATGGGAGGGGGTGGAAGTTACCGTCTTTTGAACAGTTTATTGGTATTTAGCTTTGTTGCAATTTGGCATGACATTGAATTGAGATTACTCATGTGGGGTTGGTTGATTGTATTATTTTTGATTCCTGAACTCGCTGCTACTATGTTTTTCAAAAAATACGATCAGGAATGGTGGTACAGGCACTTATGTGGATTGGGTGCTGTGGTGAATATATGGATGATGATGATTGCAAACCTTGTGGGCTTTTGTCTCGGCAAAGATGGAACGTTGCAGTTGATTAGTGAAATTTTCCGATCAGTACTGGGTATATCATTTTTCATAGTCTCATCGTTTACATTATATGTTGGTGCCCAGGTGATGTTTGAACTAAGAGAAAGCGAGAGAAGGTCAGGAATTGATGTGAGGTGCTGATGGTTCGCATAGTTTTATTTATTAGAGCAAATGAATGGTTATAGGTGGAGTAAGTGTGTTAATTTCTGTAGATCTAGTTCTACTGTTTTAATATGAATTCGTAGTTTGACAAAGATACTGAAATGATACTTGGTAGCACTTCACAAATTGTTTAGCACTTCCAAAGAAACACACATCTACTGCAAGACTCAACTAAATGGCACCTCCTGTCCCCGTCTATACGTCAGAGGACATTCAACTACAGTACAAAGATCAATTTCAGAATTTGACCAAGTATAAATGCCATCTCAAATCCCTAACGCAACATGAGTGCACGTTCAAGGCTGGTACAACCGCAACTCTGCCCCAGATCATATGCTTGCCGTTCAAAAGACTATTCCAAAGATGCCTAATACCAACTGTTGAACAAAAGAATGGCAAAAAGATACGTACCCAAAAGTGGATAAACATTGAGGTGACAAAGGAGTCGACGAATCAGGATTTGTTGGATAAGGGATCGAAGTACTATGACTTTGTTCAAGAATTCTTAGCAGCAGAGAAGGAATTTAGAGAGTTGATGGAGAAGGAGGCAGACTATAGCGGTTAATTATGGAGAAGCATGAGCAAGCTTATCGAGCTACATTCAGTTTGACTGGTGAGTATGTGTTGGGGAGAACTCTCTTCCCCATCATTAAAGATATAACACTCCTTTAACCTTTAGATTTAAATATACATTATATACATTAGCTTTTCAACACATGTCATCTCTATATTCAAAGCCAAATGCATGGATATGTGGGACTTGAGGCTCTATGCACTTTCAAGTTTGTCAATCATTGGACTCTTGTCGCATAACTAGTAAGTTGATCCCTCGCTTGGTTGTGGTAATTTCTTGTTATTTGGAGAAGCCATGTTCTTTCTCAACTCTAACAAAACAGTCTCCATCGTGTATGACCTTTTCCAGTTCTTTAAAGTGTCGAATTCAGACACAATGACGTTACCGCTAGAATCGACACAAGGTAAATTGATCTTGCTAATGAATTGGACTTTTGGTGGTTTATCTGGGTAATTCTCATCACATATGATATTCAATGAGTATATTCTATTTTCGTGGTTAGAGTGAGGTGGGCCAATAATAGTTCCATTCCAATATGTCATTGTTATGTCATCTTGATTTGTCAAGCCGTATGAAATCGACTCGGCACCTAGACCTTTCTCACCTTTTTCTAATTCCTCCAACAATTTGAAGTTTCTTGGGCTGTATTGTGTTAGAAATTCAGTTTAATAAGCTATGATTCTGTGTATACTTACATTTTAGACATTTTAAATTTGCTTTTCTATGTGTGATGTAATCTAGGAGTGTAGAATAATACAGATTCAGGTTGTGGCTAACTGAAAATGATTTGTAGACAAAATTCTGTCCTGTGTCTGCCAAGTCGTGAGTGTTTTGTTTGTGTGTCGTAAATAAAACGCGACACACAAACAAAAGAGGAGCATCAAAAAGTTTAACCTGGCATTCAACTACATACCAAAAGAGGTTTTGCTCATCAAATGACTAATCCCACATCATCGCCATTTATTGAGTCGCCATCAATTCAAAATAATGTACTCAAGAGCTACACTACAGACACCGCCAAGCTAGATTCCAAGATCTACATTTCCAAACTAGAGTTTCAAATAAAATCATTTGAAACAGAAAGAGAGCTATGGGCAAAGGAGAGGCAGACGATCGTGTCACAATATGAAAACAACATCAAACAAAAGAACAAGGAGATTGAGGAGTTGAAGTTAAATATGGATTTTGTATACAAAGAGAATGAGCAGTTGGGGTCCAAGATTGAAAATTCAAACGATATCTCTCAAGTTCGATTGAACGAGTTGAATCAACAGAATAAGGAATTGAAATCTCGAAATAGCAAGTTGGAGTCAAATTACCGTAGTTTGGTTGATAAGAATGACAGATTGATTAGAAAACACAAGCAAGTGACTGCTGATTGGAACACACAAATCAAAGTCAATGATGAGTTAAGTAATGAGTTGAAAACACGAGACCAAACTATAGAGACATTACAAACATCCAACCAAGAATTCGTTGATCAGCTTGAGCAATACACCAAGCTTTTTAAAAATGATGAATCGTTGTTTAAAAACAACCAAATTCTCATGAACAAGAATACAAGCTTGCAAAAGACCAACAACCAACTTCAATTGAAAATTGATCAACTTTTGCAGAAACAAACGTCTATAGAATTGTTGAAGCAGAAAAATATGAGTTTGGCCAAAAGCCGTGATCAATTAGAGGAATTAAAGTGTAAGCACCAAAAGTTGGAAGTGGAAAAACTAGAATTGGAGTCCAGGTACAACGAATACTTTCAGAACTTGGAAAGATCTATTGTTGATGATGATAATTACAACCCTGAAGATCTAGATGTGACAAAGTCATTGAAGGTTCAAAATTTCATAGACAAGTTCAAGGAACTTCAAGCACAGAATTTGACATTAAAGGAGAAATACGATGCCAAAACTATTGAATCTAACGAGTTGAAGCAAGAACTAGAAGATGTTTCTAAACATATTGAACAAGATTATTTGCCGTTGATACAAAAAGGGCAAGCTAGAAACGAAGTTGCGTCTAACCGAATATCAGAATTGGAAAGAGAAAAAATGTTGTTTACAGCTGAAATTGAACATTTAAGAAAACTGTTGAAAGATTTGGAAGCGATTTTAAACTCAAGAGAGGAATCAAAGCATGAAAACAAGACCATGCAGCAATACATTACCAACTTGGAGAATTTAGTTGACCAATACAAACGTAAATTAGATGATCTAAGCAAGAAACAGATAGAGGTGAGACCACAAGTAGGTGAAAAGAGACAAAGACCAGATGATAAGAGCTTTCGCCAAACAGCGACGGACTTGGAGAAGGAAAATACCCAATTACTAGCAACAATCAAAAAATTGGAGCTAGTGAACTCCGAATTGAAACAAAAGTTAGACTCATTGCAAGTCATAGTTCAAAAACGTGATTCAATAAAGGTTTTAGAGCTAAAAAATAATTTGCTATCGAAGGACCAATTTGTGAAACGGGAAACACTTGATGCACTACGGAAAGAGAACGAAGCCTTGATAGAGAAGTACATAAACCACCGGTCCAACACTGAGCTTATCCCAAAAGCCTTGTTTGCGAGACAAGAGGATGATAAAACTGCCTTGCAGTCGCAAGTTGATACATTGACCAAAAGAATCAACCGGTTAAGAGATATCTACACGCAAAAATCAAAAGATATTTTAATCACCATATCTAAATATTTTGGTTATTCCATTGAGTTTTTGCCTAGCACCATTCGTCCGGATGAACTTTCATCACGATTGAAATTGTCGTCAAAATTTATTCCGCGGGAAAAGAACTCGTATCTTATCCTTGATTTTGATAACAAGTCTCTTAAAGCATACGGAGATTACGAATTTAAATCACTTTGTGAAGAATTGGCCCATGAGTGGGTTTCAAAAAACCAGTTTCCTTGCATGTTAAGCGCATTGAACTTGAAATTATACGAAGCTGCAAAATCTACATAGTATGCTCTTATAATTTTAATAATTTTCGAGAAACCGACTGTAAAATCTCTTCATGTGATATCAGATAAGTTTTGGGATCTTTCTGAACCTCTTTGAATGTGTTGCCCTTGGTTATATCGTCAAAATTGGCCTTGAAGTCGTTTAAAAATGCAGACTTGTTTTCAGCATTGCCGTGCCGCATCCAATATGTATACAACCACACCCACGCGTCTCCATTGGAGGGGTCTGCACTTAGGCTTCTATCGAACCAAGACTTTGCTTTAGCGAATTTCCCATCCTGCCAAAATAAAATACCTAAATAAAGCAAAATTTCTGGAGAGTTGTTCGTTTTCAGCAAAGCGTTGACAAATTCAGGTTTACGAAGTGACATCTTTGGAATGAGCGAAAGATGCTGGTACCAGACGTAGGTATTAGTTGGAAACTGCTTCAAGTTCTTGTTGGTCAAGTTGATGGCTGTTTTTGTATTCTTTTGACGTTTTTCAAGCTCAACATGTGCCACCGCAATTTCCACCGAATTTGAGATGGTTAGTGCTGCAGTATCGAGTATGGATCTTGCTTTAATAAGAACACCAAGCTTTTCCTCTATCATAGAGTAAGCTATCCACAATTTTGTAGATTGGGGACACTTTTTCACTGATAATGCTGCCGCCTCTCTTGCGGATTTGATGTCTTTCATGTCATCCATTAATATCTGAATGTGTTGTAAATGTAGCTTCCAATGTCCAGGAAAAAGGTCCAACGCTTGACGAGAGGCTTGTACAGTCTTTTCAGGTGACACCCCGGCACATCGCAAAATATGAATGTACTTGTACCAGTATCTAACATTTCTTTTGGGTTCCTCTTTGATCACTTTTTCAACAAACAGTTTGGCTCTATCAATGTGTCCCGAGTTGAATTCAAGTTTGATACTTGCAAATTTGATCAGGTCATCGTTAAACCTACTGTCAGCTAGATGTAAAATTTCACGAGCTTTAGCTACATCGCTAGCAATTCTCGATGCATCTTTAGCATACATCAAGTATAATACAATTGAGTCAGGATTTATCGTAATTGCCTTTGAGTAATATTGTAACAATGTTTCCGTATCCATAAACTGCTTCGCTATGCCTATGATTGTTTGCCAGACGTTGACTTCAGCCAGTCCCAAGTGCACCAAAAAGTCTATTACGCAATGTACAATAACGAAGTGGCCATCTTTAGCTTGAGCTTCTGCTTCATGGACCAACTCGTTTGGACTAATGTCCTGGGACCTCAAAAAGCTAGAAACTATTTCTTTGCCAGTCTTGGTAAATCCTTCCTCTGTTGCATTTATTGCTATATCAAACCACTCCGATTTTGATACATTGGGATTTTCATTGACAGCTCGATCTGTCAACTTGCGTATTTTCGTCTCTAGTATATTGGGGTTCTCCCGTTCCTCAAGTTTACAAGCAGCAATCCACACCTTAACGTCACCAGAAAGCGTCTTTCGTGCTTTGTTCAAATATTTCTTTGCGTCATCGTATGTCGATATATTTACCAATGCAATCCAAAACTCCCAAACTGTTGGGCAAAGGTCAACCGCTTTGATTAACAACTTTTGCACTACATCCTTATCATCTTCAATGTCAATCAAAAGTTTCCAAAGCAGATCGTTTCTTGGAAACTCTTCCAATGCTTGCATTATTTTTCTTTTTTTTGACTTTGTTTCCATTTCCAATTCGATTGCTTTCATCCACAAATTCACAGAGTTTTTGCAGTATTTCAACCCTTCTTTGGTTATAGCTTTGGCATAATCAATGTCGTTCATATTTAGTCTGACATTCTCAATCCACACTTCCTCGGATCCTGGTATTGTCTTGCATGCTTGCAGAATCAAATCCCTCGCCTTGTTGAAGCTCTTTGCTTGCTCCTCCAATCTTGCAGATTGTATCCAAGAGCTGGGTCGGTATGGTTCTGTCTTCCGTAATGATGAAAGTATCAAGCGGCCCTTTTTCAAGTCTGCGAATTTGGCGTCCCTATCAGCACCCGAAGAACTCAATATCGTGTCTTCTAAAGGATCTGATTCGTCCCTCCTCTTATTTGCAACAAGGTTATCCAATTTGCTAGATAATAAGTTCTCCTTTTCTTCTCTAGACCTATCTCCATTGGCCCCGATATCAGCTCTTTTTGCTAGAATCAGGTCGGGGGCAGTATAAAGTCTCTGCAGCTGTTGCTCTAGAATACGCAGACGCTTATTCTTTCTTGTCATGTCTCCTGCTTCTGGCAACAGTAGCCACTCATCTTCTGTCAAGGATGTCAAGTCACGTTTCAAATCAGAAAACTGAGACTTCTGGGATACCTCCTCATCAGTTGGAACTTTTACCATCGTAGTATGCTTTCTCCTGGACTTTAATCGATTCTCGATCTCCTCAAAAATAAGGTCTGCCTCTTCATCCTCTTCATCTCTTTTCCATTGAGACAACAATAGTCCACCCTCGTTAAGCTCTTGATTGTTATTACTCTCCGCATCATCATCTACGTCATCGGTTTGTGAACTTTTGTTTTGGTTAGTTTTAACAGTGCTGAAACCAACGGCCCCTCTTCCGACTCCCGCCACATATCCTGGTGGTGGCTCCTGATCTAAAAATGCCAATTTATTATTCATTATTGGATCGAGGCTACGACAAAGGTGCAATAGTGTGTCGCGTTAATGAAAACAGCATTACCATTTGTTCTTTATGGCAACTTTTCAATTCAGCGTGTTGATGTTTTGTGTAACTTCTGCTTCTCCTTCTCTCATCTCAAAGAAACATTTGACTTTTTTTTTTTTTATTTTCTTCAACTTAACAGAAAGGTTTTCCTAACAACAGACTGACTAAAGCAAGCCATGTCTAAAAGATCAGCAGATGAGGACCTCAATGGTCAAAATGCTTCAAGATCAGTAAAAGCGTCTGAGAACTCGCTTCCTATTACAACCCAAAATGAAGCATCAATCGATGATATGGACGTTGGGGAATTTGAAGACCCATATGGCGATGATTTCGAGAGTGATGAGGAAATCATTGAGTTGGACGAAGAAGCCGATGGCGATGAAAACATGGACGAAGAAGCTGCCAACAGAAAAATTGAGGAACTTGAAAAGAGGGAACAGGAGCAGCAACAGGAACCGGAGTCAGCAATTTATTTGCCTCACAAATCTAAACCATTAGGTCCTGACGAAGTATTGGAAGCAGACCCATCAGTTTATGAAATGTTGCATAATGTTAACTTGCCTTGGCCTTGCTTGACTGTGGATATTTTGCCCGACAACTTGGGCAATGAGAGACGTACTTATCCTGCTACGGTATACTTGGCAACAGCTACCCAAGCCGCTAAAGCCAAGGACAACGAACTAATAGCCATGAAAGCATCAAGCTTAGCAAAAACTTTGGTGAAGGATGACAACGATGAAGACAACGATGACGATGATGAAGATGATGATATGGACTCGGATCCTATTTTGGATACTGACACAACTCCATTGAAACACACCACAAATAGAATTAGAGTGAATCCCCACTCTCAGCAAACTGGAGAATACCTCACTGCAACAATGTCAGAAAATGGAGATGTTTATATTTTTGATTTGGCATCACAATTCAAGGCTTTTGATACACCTGGTTTCGTCGTCCCTAAACAATCTAAGAGGCCAGTTCACACTATTCGTGCTCATGGAAATGTTGAAGGATATGGATTGGATTGGTCTCCTTTGATAAACACTGGAGCTTTGTTGACAGGTGATGTCAGCGGAAGAATACATTTAACAACCAGAACAGCATCGAGTTGGGTTACAGATAAGACGCCTTTTTTCGCTTCCCAATCATCAATCGAAGATATACAATGGTCAACAGGTGAAAACACCGTCTTTTCTACGGCAGGCTGCGATGGCTATGTCAGAATATGGGATACTAGGTCGAAAAAACATAAGCCAGCATTGTCAGTGAAAGCATCAAATTCCGACGTTAATGTCATTTCTTGGTGCTCCAAGATCAATCACTTGCTAGCGTCCGGACACGACGATGGTACCTGGAGCGTTTGGGATTTAAGGAACTTTACACAACCAAACCCATCGCCAGTGGCCAATTATGATTTCCACAAGTCTCCAATAACTTCCATATCTTTCAACCCGCTAGATGAGTCAATCATTGCCGTAAGTTCTGAGGATAATACGGTTACTTTGTGGGATTTGGCGGTAGAGGCAGATGACGAGGAAATTTCACAACAAAGAAAAGAACTTAAAGAGTTACATGATATACCACCACAATTGTTGTTTGTACATTGGCAAAAGGATGTTAAAGATGTCAGGTGGCACCAGCAAATCCCTGGTTGTTTGGTCTCCACGGGAGGAGACGGATTAAACATCTGGAAAACAATTTCAGTTTAGAGTTTGAATCCATCGAGTTTAGTATTCAAAAAAAATTTATATTAGGTCCACTCCATTAGTCAGTATCTGTGTAGCTCTTGCTTTTCTCTGTCTGCTTTATCTATTTGTTTTGTCAACTTGGCTAGTCGATGATCCATTTCTAGCCAAAAGTTATTGACTTCCATTGCTGACTGTACATACTTTTCATATATAATCATACTTTTAATAAATAACATAGTGTAATACCTAAAGAGCTCCCTAATCCGTTGGCTTTGCAGATAATTCATTTGCGATATACTTGCAAGATTCGTCTCGGTGATGCGCGTGTTGATATCATTTATGATCGAATCGGGCTCCATGTTGACTATTTCGACCATATCTGGATGCGCATCTATAATACTGTCACGATATAGACTAATGTCTTCTTCCTTTATCAGAGCGGATATCGCCGTTTCTTCATTCTCCGGTGTTTGGATTTGGTAATGTTCTGTTAATGAGATCAATGTTTTTAATTCTGGGTATTTCTCATTCAACTCAAGAAATTGGGACCTCAATTTACATAGTTGAGACTCAATAGACTCCTCCTTTGCATTAATCAAGGCTAATTGGAGGTTTTTCACTCTTTGAGATATGTTAGCGATACCTTCATCCATTCTCAGTAGGGCTATTGAGGTAGATCAAAGGGCTCCTATTTTTTTGCGCGGTACAAAATTACACCTTACATGATGTTTGCACTGCAAGATAGCTACATGGCAAAGTTTACACTAAAAAAAGGGAAAAGGATTCATTGTATTCTCTAGTCTACTGTAGCTACTCTTCCTCACTACTGCTGCCATCATCTTTCAGCTTTTTGCTCCTACCCATAAAGTCTCGTAAACTTACTGGTTTTTGATGAGTAGAAGTGAGAGCAAAATGTTTCAGCTTCTTGGGACGCGAGTTGTTCTCAATCTGTATGTTTTCAAATTTCACATGCTCGTAATCACTCTCATCCGCATCAGAACCAGATTCAGAACTCTCGTTATGGCGTTTGGGGACTGCATTGGGAAGAGTAATGGCCTCCTTCCTTAAACCGGCGTCCTCTACTTTGGGACCCTCTTCTTCGTGTTCCTCTTCACCTAGTAGCTCCTGTAACTGATCCTCTAGATCCTTAAAATCGTCATCCAAATCTACTGTCTGGTTTGCTTGATCGATTTGTGTGTGTGTTTGTCTCTTTGTCAACGTGGTATTTTCTTTCGATTCTGCTGTGGGTACTTGTTGTTTGGGAGCGTTGCTAGCTCGCTGATTCAGTGAACCACCCTTGGAGTCTGTATGATTGGAGGAGAGAACATTGGCAGGCGGCTTGGTGTCATTTTGAACCAAATCTTCAAAGTCACTTTCACTGATGATTGGCTCTGATTGTTTTGGCTCCGGTGGGGGTCGTTTTGATGCAACTTTACTTCTGGGTGCAGCCTTGCTATCACGCATCACCTTCTTGGCATTACTGGCGTCGACCACACTTGTATCCAGTGCTTTAGCCTTTTGTTTACGCGGAGACGGCAGTTGCCCCTTTTTAGTTTCCTGTTCATATTGCCGTTTTCGTATTTGTTGCTTGTATTCCTCTTCAAGCTTAGTTATCTCCGTCAGTAGCTTTGGTCCACTTCTACTCTTATTGACTCTGATAGTGCTATTTAGCTGGTTCAACTTCAATTTGTTGTCAGAATTGGTGCCACATGTCAAATAGTATTCCATATTCTTGTTCAAAGTATGTTTTTGAGAAGTGCCTTCGAATAGTATTGGTTTGTCCAGTTCTGACGACAAAGCCAGGAGAATGCATTGTTGATCATTTTGGTAAAGCCTTACAGGCTTTGATTGATCCATAGAATCGGGTATAAATCCATACCTTATAGCCACATTTTCACTGTCATGGGATACGTAGTTGGGATCAGTGAGAATTGATAAGTCCAATTCATATTCGCCGTCAGCTAGAGACATCACAACTCATGAATTTAATCTTAGTTCAAACTATGTTTCGTGGCAAATTCTGCTGGTGAAAGGGGTCTCTATTATCGGACTACAAAAGAAAAAGACAAACCTTACGTTCTAAAAATAGTGGTGCGAAAATAAAACGATTCCCGCTTTACAAAATTGGTTTTAAACCCCTCAACACAAATTAAGATCAGGAAATGTAGAAAACATTTTTGGAAAAGGATGCTTTGAACAGGGCCAAGCTCTTTTTACTCTAGTCTAGTATATCTAGTTGTATATTTCATGACTTGTGACTAGATATAGAAGGTGTAAATAACCTTTTACAAAGGTTTCACCATTTATCAATATATTGTTGCAAAAATGTTTAATCGCCAATACAGAAATCGATGAACTAATAAAAGTGGAAAAAACAAACAAAATACCTTTCTTCAACCTTCCTTTTATCATCAGATACCTTCCAATTCAAAGACTGAAACAACTTCACACTCTTTCTTTGCATCTACCAAAGTTGTGCTGACTCGGCTGCAAGGTAAACTGATTTGGAAAAAAAGTAAACAAAAACTCCTCATTTGAAAAAAATACCGAGACGTGGTGCTTTGGCAGCAAATACCATCAGGTTTCTCATGGCACTCATATCGACACCTCATGATCAAGATATCGGGATTTTTCATCCGAAAGTTATTCTACTCTCTTTAGGTATTACAACAACTGCATACTTGTCATACCGATTTTACAGGAGATATCTCAAGCCAGTGCGCTCAATACTAGACCTTACTCCAGAAAGGCTTGAATACAACCACAAATTATACGGTTACGTTACACGAGTTGGGGATGGTGACAACTTCCGATTCTACCATACACCTGGAGGCGTTCTTGCCGGGTGGGGATGGCTTAAAACTGTGCCCAAAAACAACAGAGTCTTAAAGAATGAGACACTAATGATTCGATTGTGCGGTATAGACGCCCCAGAACGAGCACATTTTGGTAAGCCAGAACAGCCATTTAGTGAAGATGCGTTACGGTGGTTGCGATCTTATCTCTTGGGGAGATATGTGGTAGTTACGCCGTATCTGGTGGATCAATACAAGAGGATTGTTGGTAGGTGTCAGGTTTGGAAATGGACGGGGAAGAAGGACGTTTCTGCTGAGATGTTGAAGCATGGCATGGCCATTGTGTACGAGGGAAAAGTCGGAGCAGAGTTTGGAGACAATGAAGACTGGTACAGGCGACTAGAAAAAAGAGCCCGGCTACTAAAACGCGGGTTGTGGTCATTAGGCTCGAAGATGTTGACCCCTGGTGATTATAAAAAGACTTACTACCGAGGCAATTGATCGTCTGGTATATATATATATATATATAAATTTGCATTTATTTGAATATCTACCTTTGCAAATCTTTTTGTCTACTTCAATAAATCGGCAACTGCACTGGATAATGCCTCAACGTTTTCTTTTGTGTCTGCCTCGGCATAAACACGTACAGCATCTTCTGTACCTGAAGCCCTAACAAACGACCTTCCTTGTGGATATTTTGCAACCAAATCATCGATTTTACCTTGCAACCCTTTAGGTTCAATCAATGTTCTCTCGGCATTTGTGGTTTTGAAAATCGTTCTATCTGGAACAACAACCTTTACTAGTTTATTAGGTAAATCAGAGTAAGCCTTATTCCATTGCTCCGGGGTAAGATCAAGATAATGCAAAATAACCAACACGACCAAAAGGTCAGAAATTGCATCACCCACTGTTTGATTGATTAATTGACTAAAATTTTGAAGAACTTTAACCGCAGTCTCTTCTTTTGGAGAACTTGACTTGTAATCGTAAATTTTTCGCTCGGCTTCGTTTTTAAAAACCACAGTGCCATGGCCATTGGCTTCGAAGTAGACTCCAATATCAAATTTCTCTGCCTCGTGATGCAAGTGTTTAACACCAGTTGGCGTACAACGAACAGGCAACTCCAATACATCCTCAACATAATTGGTCGAAGATCCATTCGCATAAGCAGTTTGGACAACACCAATGTCAAGTTTTAATTTACTCGAATCAATATCCTTGAAGATTTGTTGCAAAAATAAAGCAATCAAGGTGGAAATCTTGTCACCATCAAGGAGAACAAAATCATCATTCGAGTTTTTGTAGTAACAGATTAATCTGTCAGCATCACCGTCAAAAGAGGCGTAGAGCCTATTTGAAACTGGTTGCACATTCTTTGGCAATTTTTGATTTGTTTTAACAAAATCAGCACCACAGTCATAGTTTAGCAACGAGGGAGTTTCATAATCCCCATTGACGATTTCAAAGCTGACTTTGTCAGAAAGGTATTTTTTCAATAACGCATCTATCTTAGGTGCACCCACCCCATTTGCGGCGTCAATTGTGATGTCAATCTTTTCGTTTCCGTTTCTGTTTCTGTTTGACAAGTCAAAAATTTGTCTAAATGAGTCAGCCAACTTTTTGTAATATCCCTCTTCATTCCTTTCCCCAAAAGATGACTCATTGAATGTTCTTGTAATGTAATGTAATTCAGGTGTTGTCAAGAGTCCAAGATCGACATATTTCGTATTTGGAACACTTTTAAATCCATCAATGGTGGCTTTGTTTAACGCTGGACTACTCTCTCTCGAATCTCTAGCAATTACAACACTGCTTGTACTGTTCAAATCAATGTCCAACCCCTTAGCCAAGCCCTCAATTGTTTTTATCAAGTCTGGCTCTGACGAATTGGCCAATTGACATGCAAATGTTTCCCATTTGGTTTCCAACATGCTACCCAATGGATCGACCACTTTGACCCCATTGTCCTGAGGCGGGTTGTGAGATGCAGTAATCATGACACCAACAGTCTTGCCGCCAAGGCTTTTCGATCTCAATGACGCAAGAATTCCCACGGTATAATTGACATAGTCCAAGTACTTCGCATGCATACGGAACCCAGCAGTTCCATAGGTGAAAGTAATTCCTGCAGGCTTAGGGTGGTTAGGCACATGTTGTTCCACTAGCTCTTTAAGTGACATTTTGGGGGTAATGTGTTTATTGTCGAATCAATCGGAGATCTTAAACTTTGGATCGAAAACGAAATCAAATGAAAAATTTCTAAATTTGTAAAAACCACACTGCCGAGAAATTATAACAATAAACACTTTGAAGTAAACACACCCAACTGCTGTACCATGTTCAAAAGATTCAAATCAACAACCCCCCCGTCATTCCATAAACAAGGTAGATCCACCGTTAGGATCCAATCACCAGAACAGAAACTCAAAAATGCAAAGCCCAAGGAATCACCGTTTGTTCACGAGTTGGTTCTCACAGGAAGACCCAATTGGGACAAAGCACCTCCACAGTTGAAACAAAGATACAAAGGCATATTCCTTGTCCTCTTGTCGGTTCCAATAATACTCATCACCAGTTTTGAGATGTACCAAAGACTCGAAGGACAATCGACAAAGAAGATCCAACAAGGTGAAAAATTACCCAACGGAGTCAACAGAGACTTTGAAGAGAGTGAAAAGTATAAAGTAGAAAAGGAATCATTCATGTACAAACTATTTGGCAAAGATTTCTTTCTAGACGGGTTTACAAGCAAGACAATGAAGGCTGACAACAATGAAAAAGAAAGAGAATGAAAAGTGATTTTAATTCATTTGCAGCCAAGAAAGCATATTTTCTATTTCCAAATGGGTCGATTTTCATGAAGCGTTTTAAGCAAATTTTCGTCATCAAATCGTGAACCCAATGAAGACAATGGCCGCTCTGGCGACGTGCAATTATAGCTTAGTCTTCGAGAATATGATAAATTTGGAATGTTTGTCTCATTTAATAGCGAATTCGGCCGGCCAATTACAGTAGCATCTGAATTGGCTCGTGATCGACTTTCATAAAAGGGATCAGTTTGGTGTTGCCATGAAGGAGGTGATACATTGATTCCAGTGGGGAGTGTATGGTTGTTGTTATTGTTTTGACTTTTCCCTCGATATGGAGATTGAAATACAGGGTGAGTAACATCAATTTCGGGGATCTTGGTGAAACCCTTCGTTTTAGGAAATTTAGGATACCCCAATTTAATATAATTTGGCACAATGCGTGGTAATCTTGACGCGGGACGTGAACTTGAATTTAAAACATTGTTTGTGTAACTATCAAAATCGAATGAAACTGCTTTTTGTCTCTGTTTTGTCTGTGTTACATCTGCTGGTCCCTTGAGCAAAGGCGTTTTGACTAGCGTTTCCTCTTCGTCTTCTTTATCTTGAATTTTCATACCTTCAAACACTTGAATTAAAGTGCTTTTCAAGCTTTTTGCCTTGGGTTTCTCTTCAGTAAGAAAATCCTTGACTCTATCCTTTTTTGAGATACTCAACGGCATTGTAACTGATTCAACATCGACATTAAAGTCTATTCCCATTCCATTGCTCATAGGACGTTCAAATTCATGAACTGAGTTCTTTGACGTGGTACGAAATTGACGTAGTCCTCTGGTATTTCCCATTGATCCCCTCTTTCGTTGAAGATTGATATCATGGATATCCAGGTCAGCTTTAGCGCGCAAAATCAAATCATTAACTTCCATCCATTTTGGGTGCAACTTTTTGTTAAACTTAAGGGAGATGTCCTTATCAGTGACAATGCTCTCCATGATAGCACCTTCAATCAAATTGATCGAGTTTGAACAAACTTTATACCTCGATCCAATATCCTCGCTAATTGTAGAGTTCCCATCTGTACTGGTGTTATCGGAAAATGCCAACACATCAATCAATTCGTCACACTCTTGTTCAATTTGGCTTATCAAATACAGGAAAACCTCATTCCATTTGCTATCGATATTCTCCAGTTTTAAAATTTTAAACTGAGCTTCCAAACACTTCCATTTATCTAACATCACTTCATAACTAGAAAGTACAAATTCTCTTGACACTTTAAACGAACTCAGCAGACAGAGAGCATTGAATTCCTCAATCTTTGTGGGAACAATATCAAGCGATACACGTAACGGGGGAATTTTGCGTTCGACGAGCATAAACTCTTCATAAAGCTTCTCATCTAAATTACTAAAGGTTGGAAGTCTAATTGATTTTACCGAAACTGACGAGCCAGGAAATTCGTTAATCTTCATTTTAAAAACAATGTCATTCAAGTTAAATTGCGGCAAAACTCTCTTTGGACTCGATAACTTACAATCTTTCATCTTGATCACCAGTTTTGTACACTCTTCAATTTCAGTTGTTAATGACTTGATAACTGACTCAATCAAGTCATGATAATTTGTAGAAACCTCCAAGGTCTTCTTCACCACAATCAGGGATTTCTTGACATCCAACAAGACATCACTCACATCCACAAACTTTCTGATCAACTCTTGGCTTATGTACATTGAAGGATCAGCCGACTCAATCACCAATAGGAGTTGGGATATAATTGAATCCATACTATCCATTTCTCGGAGTAAATTTTGTAATGCAGCTTTACCTTCATAAAACCAATCAAGTATATTCATTGCGTGTCTTGACACTTCTTTGATGTTGTTGAAAACAATAATCAAGTCATTAAGATATAGATCAACATCCTCCAATACTTTGTTAATCTTGAATAAATCGTGTTGCAGAAGTGATACAGAGTTTGATTCGTTTGGCTGTGAGATGTTGGCAAGCTCCTCATAGAAGGAAAAAACAGGTACGGATGATAGTAAGTGTGAAAGCTTGAGCTGAGGACTCCTTGTTACGTGGGAAACCATATTAGCATTGTTGTACCGAGCAGGAGTAAAAACGTTTGAAGGATGGTCAATGTTGCAATTATAAAACGTGATTTATGTAACGGGTTGAAACAAAAAAATGTAACAATTGAATAATAATTTAGGTCCCTTTTCTATGAAAATGCCTCTATATTATCCTAAAAAATAAATATAGATTAATTCTAATTTGCCGTGAATAATTAGTTTGTAATAATGACAAGTAATGCCTAAAAGTTGCAGGAGAATATCAAAATAATTCTAAAACAAAAACAAAACAGTCTATGTCGTAACATTTTAATTATAGACATTCAAAATATGACACTACACAAAGCCATTATCCTCTTCACAAAAATTTATCTTTGAGATGAGGGCATAAAGGCATCAAAACCTTTCCACTGTTTAGACAATACTGTTATAATTATGGGCAAAGCACCAAATAAGAAGTTCACTACTAAACAGGACCCAACTGGAAATACTGTTGCTGCTGACAAGCACCTCAACAGTGTTTTCAAGTTCAACACTAATCTTGGACAACATATTCTTAAAAACCCACTTGTGGCCCAGGGAATCGTCGACAAGGCACAGATCAAGCCCAGTGACATTGTATTAGAAGTCGGTCCCGGTACTGGTAACTTGACTGTACGAATACTAGAGCAAGCACGTAAGGTAATTGCCGTGGAAATGGATCCCAGAATGGGTGCAGAATTAACCAAAAGAGTTCATGGAACTCCGCAAGAAAAGAAGTTGGAGATTCTATTAGGCGATTTCATCAAGACTGATTTACCCTATTTCGATGTATGTATATCCAACACTCCATACCAGATTTCATCTCCATTGGTGTTTAAATTACTTAATCAACCACGCCCACCACGCGTTTCTATTCTTATGTTCCAAAGAGAATTTGCCATGAGATTAGTTGCCAGACCAGGTGACGAACTATATTGTCGATTATCGGCAAATGTACAAATGTGGGCCAATGTAACGCATATAATGAAGGTGGGTAAGAATAATTTCCGCCCACCGCCACAAGTCGAGTCGAGTGTTGTTCGTATCGAAGTCAAAAATCCGAGACCTAATATAGATTTTAATGAATGGGACGGATTATTGAGGGTTGTGTTTGTGAGGAAAAACAGGACTATAGCAGCTGGGTTCAAATCACAGGCCGTGATTGACATTTTGGAAAAGAATTACAAAACATGGTTGGCTACACAGGAGAACGATGCCGACACGATGGTTGTTGATAACAAGGCCGATTTGAAAGGTTTGATAAAGGAGAAAATTGACAGAGTATTGACAGAGACCGGATTCGCTGATAAAAGAGCGGGTAAATTGGATCAAACGGATTTTTTGAAATTGTTATACGCCTTCCACCAAGTTGGATTACATTTTGCATAAAAAAGCCCTTTCAAAGTCTAGTCTATCAAGATATATATATATATAAGCATTTATTAATCACCTCCTCTTTGTTGTCTTTGTATTGTCCTTTTCTATAACTTCACCAACACCACCCATTTCCTCCAAATTGTCTTCAGCAACAGCAACTGCCTGTCTTCTCTCCCAATACCTATCCTCACACAATTCAAATGCAACCTTCTTCAAATACTTTCCACGTGCTTCGCGATGACTTGATATAGACCACTCCAAGAATGCAGCACCTGTTCTGACATAGAATACACGAAGAGATTCAAACGGTTTGGGGTGTGGTAACCATGGCCTTGGGTCTGGGAATTCTTCTTCTTCTTCCCTTTCAGCTTGCTCCACCTCTTCTTCCTCTTCTCCTTCTTCGTCTACATCATTGTCCATCTCTTCATCTTCATATTCAAAATCGTCGTCTTCATCCTCATCATCTGATTCTTCAGCGGCCTTCTCTAACTCAGACAAATCTTCCCAAAACACTTTGACACCATCTAATTTACCCAAATCAATGGCATAGAATGAATCTAAACTGAACTCCTGCTCGCCCCGTTCAAAAATACCACCAAAAATGTAGAAAACGTCATCAACAACACATGTTGTTGCATTGAAACGTGGATGCGGTAATTGGTTCATAACAGGATACTCAACGACGTCCTTCTTCTCTTCCTCTTCTTCCTTCAGTTCTGCATCCTTCAATTTATCCAACTCAGCATCATCATCGTCATCGTCATCGTTCAAGTTTGATTTAGCCAATATGGAGTTCAATATATCTTCCAAATCCTCATCTCTTGATTTTTCCTTTATGGCCTCTTTCTTTTTCCTTTGCGGTCTCAAGGCCAAGTTGTACCACCTATTACTATCAATTTGATAGCTGTACAACTGGTTGAAAAATTCAGAGTCCAACTGCTCTTCGCTCTCATCGTAATCGTACACCCCTCCAAATAAAATACCTCTATTTTTATGATAAACCAATGAACAACCAACACGAGGCAGTGGTAAAACACCCTGTCGCTTCCTTCGTTCAAACCTGATTCCCTTGGGATCACTCTTCATTTTCAAGATCCAACAATCACTCAATACTTTACCCTTTTGTAGACCTTTACCTGCCTTCACCTTGGTATATCCACCGTATAATACAACACCATCTGCACACGGAATAAACGAGTGTCCCGATCTGGCATCCGGTATTGGATGATTAGGAGGGAATTCAACTTGTTGCCATTTGAATTCAGTAACGTCAAATACCCATATATCGTTGAGATATGTAGTCATTGTGCCCAAATCACGGAATCCACCATGAAGAATGATGAAATTTTTCCACACCGCTAATCGATGGCCCGATCTTGCTGAGGGCCCCTTCTTTGCATCAATCTTTTGCCATTCCTTGGTATCTGCGTCCAAGATCCAAGTATCTCCATAGTGATAAAATGTTGATTGTTTAGGTGACGAAAATTCTCCACCAAACATCAAGACAATACCAGACGGATGCGCACACATGGCATGCGAAGATCGAGGCAATGGTGCATTTTTAGAAGTGAATTTTCTCCAAGTATCATTGTCAATCGAATAAGTGAATAAATCATTATGGAAATGTGATGTTTTACCGTCGCTTGACTCACCACCGAATAAAATGATTTCTCGTTTATTGTGTAAAGGAGAAGCAACCATGGTTGGATTTAGTCTCCTGTGTGGGTGGTGCTTGCATACTTCAACTTTAACTTCAGTAAATGCTTCTTGTTCTTTGGCGTAATTAGCTAAAATGGTGTCGATGTCCTCATCTTCCTCCTCTTCATCGCCCTGCCTCTTCGCCAACTTCTTATTTTTAATTTCGGCTTTGGACAAGTTTTTCTTTTGCTTTTCGGCAGCACGAGCCTTTTTGGCTTCCTTGGTTTTCTTATCCTTCTTTGCCATTTATCTAGGAGTTTGGTGAAGAATCTTATTCAGTGGTTGCAAAGATTAAAGAGCAAAAAAATTATTTCAATTTTGAAAAATGGTGAAAGTTTTGAAAACGCGACTCTCAAAACAATCAACAAAGAATCAAGAACACAGATTGAAGATACCACCCCCACACCAGCAATGTCTAGTTCAAACAACGACTATTTCAACAAACAAAGAGATATACTAATTCAAGAAATATCAAATAATTTATCCGAGGTTTTCACCAACTTAGAAACCCTAAATCGGTCTTTGAACGAAAGTATACAAATCGGCAAAGAATTTGATGATGTTGGTAGGTTATGGCGTACATTCTACGACGGAATGAATAAATTGAAAGATGAAACATCCATGAGGGGTAAGTCAAATGAAGAAGAGGAAGCTGAGAGGCGAGCTGGTGCAGGTTCCGAGTAGAGTATACATCTATCGTACAAAGTACTATAATGTAATTGATTCATATATGTTGTGGTTACGTAGATCTAAAACGTAGGTTGACACCCCATTTCGTGTATACCCCAATCTCTTCTTTCGAACAGTTACCGAAAATAATGCTCAACAGGGATAAAGTGATTGTACCTATTTTCGATTCACAGGTAGACCCAGTAAATCCTCTTACAACAACACAACATTGCCATGTGCTATTAGAGCATGCTTCACAACCACTTTATTACAAAAACAATACTACTTTTTAGGAGGCTATAAAGTTTATTTTGCGATGGAAAAAAAAATTTGATTTATACGATAGAACACTGAAGATACTGAAAGCACTGCCAACCTTCAAACTGCTTAGAAACATTTGTGGTGGACGATGGATGGTCCAGATTCGTCGTATTCTTGTTTTGAGATCCACATTTGTTGGAAAGTAGACAAGGAAGCCAAGATGGAACCACCGATCCAGACAGAGTATTTTCTTTCTGGTGGAGCAATGATCTTGACCTTCATTGAAGATGGAGCCAAAGCAGTGATTTCCTTTTGCATACGTTCAGCAATACCTGGGAACATAGTAGTACCACCAGACATGACAATGTTACCGTACAACTCTTTTCTGACATCAAGATCACACTTCATGATAGAGTTGAAAGTAGTTTGGTCAATACCAGCAGCTTCCAAACCCAAGTCAGCTGGACGGAACAAAGCTTCTGGAGCTCTGAATCTTTCGTTACCAATGGTGATAACTTGACCATCTGGCAATTCGTATGACTTTTCAATAGCAGATGATTGTGATGAAGTTTGCATCTCTTGTTCAAAGTCCAAGGCAACGTAACACAACTTCTCCTTGATATCTCTGACAATTTCTCTTTCAGCAGTAGTTGAGAAACCGTAACCACGTTCTGATAAGATCTTCATCAAGTAGTCAGTCAAGTCTCTACCAGCCAAGTCAATTCTCAAAATACCGTGTGGCAAGGAGAAACCAGCATAGATTGGAACAACGTGGGTAACACCATCACCTGAATCCAAAACAATACCAGTGGTTCTACCGGATGAGTACAATGACAAGACAGCTTGGATAGAGACGTAGAAAGCTGGAACATTGAAAGTTTCAAACATAATTTGAGTCATCTTTTCTCTGTTTGACTTTGGGTTCATTGGTGCTTCAGTCAACAAGACTGGGTGTTCCTCTGGAGCAACTCTCAATTCATTGTAGAAAGTGTGGTGCCAGATCTTTTCCATATCATCCCAGTTGGAAACGATACCGTGTTCAATTGGGTATCTCAAAGTCAAAATACCTCTCTTTGATTGTGCTTCGTCACCAACGTATGAATCCTTTTGACCCATACCAACCATGATACCTTGGTGTCTTGGTCTACCAACAATTGATGGGAAAACAGCTCTTGGTGCGTCATCACCAGCAAAACCGGCTTTACACATACCAGAACCGTTATCAATAACTAAAGCAGCAACTTCTTCTATAAAATGGTGTTAGTATGGTCATCCTCGGTGAAATCAAGCTGCATGACCTTATTGGGCGAGGGGAGGGGTTCAAGATAGCCGGTATAGTGTTCCGAAGGTAGTTATATTTCATTTGCTTATTTTGAGTCTCGACGTCGAACAAAAAAAAAAGTGCGCCTAAAAGTGAGCATGCGACTGAGATCAAAGATAACAAGATCCAACAACGGACCAGATCGGTGACGCGCTAATGGCAATCAATTCGTAAAGTAGCGTCGAATATGGTGAGAATACTCACTCAACAACATCCAATTGAGTCTGTATTGGATTAGATACTAGATTGATTAGATGCATTTTGATTTCGGTGAGAAATCGCCAAACTTGGATCAGTTGCTTCAAGTTGGATTGCTTGACTAAGCAAATACATCAATCATCGACACTTCATATATATCTCACTGTGAGTGAGTTGAGATGATTGTATTGAATGCTGTGCCCTCATTGGACTGATTGAAACTCGATAATCTTTTGATTCTCTTGGAGGGAGGGCTATCTTAAAACTCTCGACAGATACACACTGCAAACTTGAACTGAATCAATCAAATATTGATTGTAAAAGATGTTTAGTACATACCACCGTCCATTTTGTATATATGATTGATCTATTAAACTGTAGAAAATGCTTGATATAATACAAGTTGTGTTTCTAAACCAAAGAAAGAAAACAAGAAAAAGGTTTTTTTGAATTTTCAACAAACAGAGAGGTTTTGAAAAATAAAAAAAAAGAAAAAGAAAAAGAAAAAGAAAAAAAATTGGTTCGTTGGCAAAAAGTGAGAGTAAGTAAAGTAAGAGAGAGAGAGAGAGACGACAGGAGTTCTTAGTTGTTTTTATTTTATTTGGAGTTACAAAAAAGGATTATTTTTTATACCACAAGTACACGAAAACAATAGGAGAATAAACGGTGCCTCTTCATAGAGTTTAACCATCGTAAAATAAGGAAACATCGTCAGTCGTCTAATGAGGTAACCGTACTTACAAAACCATTAGACACTGTAAGTAAATAAAAGAGAATTGTTAAATCCGTTTTGAAAAAGCCTGTACCTGCTCAAAAGGTGGCAAATCGAACACCCGAAATTGTATAATCTTTGCCTTTTCTCGTACAGACTAGTTGTTGCTAACAACCCCTCAAAAACCCTTTCCGAAAACATAGATGGTCGTTGTAGCTCTTTCCTTTCGAAAGACTCGTTGATTTATGCCCCAGTTTACCAAGGGCTTTGCCGTATCGTGTTTGTTGGTGGATTCATGTCTAAAGCAACTCATTTTGTGCTAGGTACACGACCCACGAGATCTGGAATCGGCTTTACAAAAGTATATGTGTGATCAATTTTCTCAGGCTATGCTAGACAAGCAAAATTAGTAGACTGAAATTTGCGTAACAGTGCAATAATCAAAAGAATGTAGTAGAGCACAACCTATTTACGGGAACATCTAAATACCCTACAACTATTCGATGGTTTATATGTAATATATGTGTTACTCCTATTTCTAATACGGAAAAGCAAGGGAGACCGCTATTCGAAGTAACTGATGTATGCTGTAGACAGAGAACAAATCACACTGAGGTGAGATATTATGCTAGTAGCTTAGACCCTCTCGGATTACTTCTTATATAAGAAGCAAATCTAAATACCGCAGTTCCTAGGGTGTGTAAGAGAGTTGCAAAATCGGCACTTGCATCGGAGATTAGGGAAAACTTGTGACACGCATTTGGAAACTGCTTTGTAACCCACTCAAACTTCTTACGACACAAAGCTTCAAATGTAGAGTGTGTGCTGACGACAACGAAGGCAAAACGAAGAATCACTTAGAGAAGGTCACGATCAAAGGCGTTGATGATGCGCCTTGAAAGGATCTCGGATGACTCTTGAGAACCTTTTCAATGGATTAAGCAAACGGTTGAATAAAGCTTGCTTCATTTTCCCCCGCTTCGTCCGAGTGGCTTACCACCCTCACTAAATAAACAGAAGCGATGTAGTCATGACTGTGATTAGGTATATTCAAAGGGACCCCGTACTGTAAACTTCTTCCCCATTCATAGAGCCATAGCATTGCAACATTTCTACTGTTCTCTAATACAACTTAATAAGAGTGTCGCAAACAGTTTCGTGACTAAATTTAGAAAAGAATAAAAAAAAAAGAGGCAATGAAACTAAAAAAAAGAAAAGGAAAATCTGTTGATTCCAAAAAAGGCAAAGAGAGAAAGAAAGAAAAGAAAAAAATTACAAAAGGGTGAGATTACCAATCCTCGTCGGTTGTTACAAAGAAAGATACCCGTCATCACCAAAATTTCAAATCCATCTCATCGGTTGTTCCATTACGTATACCAAAAAAAGCTTCTACTTCTTCTTTAGAGTGCATTTACTGATTTATCAACTTTTGATTCCCGCATAACATAAAAACCAACAAAACTCAGTTTTCAGTACAACAACAACACATACAACCACAATCATGTCTTCATCAGTTCCATATGACCCATACATCCCCAACCAACAGACTGGAGATCAATCCAGGACTGCCGCAATACAAGCTGTATGTATTAGCCCTTGTTTTTACAAAAGACACATATTTGAATCGAATCAAATTTTACTAACTTTTCCATTATTTAGCAAATAGATGACACTGTTGGCGTCATGAGAGACAACATCAACAAAGTGGCAGAGAGAGGAGAAAGATTAGACTCAATAGAAAACAAGACTGATAATTTGGCCATCAGTGCCCAAGGTTTTAGAAGAGGTGCTAATCGAGTGAGAAAAGATATGTGGTGGAAAGATTTTAAAATGAGAATGTGTCTTATCTTTGCAGTCATCATTGTCATTATTGTCATTGTTGTTCCTATTGCTGTTCATTTCAGTTAAACCTTTCTCTGTGGGGTTCCAATGTTAGGCTTGTGGCTTTGCTTGTGTGGTTTCTATGTTTTTTTTTTTTTCATTTTGAAGAGTTTATAAGATTTATAATTTTCACGCCTTGATGCTTTTTACTGATACCAGCTCTGGTGTCTTTTCGTAGTAGATGTATTGTAAAAAAATTAAAAGGCCTGAATTGAGTTCAAAAGAGAGGTTTGAAAGGTTTCTTCTCAAAAGAAGTCACTTGTGCCAAAAGGAGTCAAACTTGTCTTCCAATCGAAAACCACAAAATTAAAACCCAGCAAAGTCAACTTAATTTTTTCCCATTTCCAAACAAGTTTTCAATAAAAAACATCTGATTCTTTTACCTTCCTTTCTTTCATCATCATAAACCTACATCATCTACCAGACCATGTTCAAATCATTGTTAAGATCCTCGTCAATTCCACTTCGTGCATTCGCTAGACCAACAAGCACAGTCTCACCCCTCTTACGTACTTTCACAACAACAACCCCACACCACTACAAGGCAGACAAGAACTCACATGCTTATAAATACTTGCATGAAAAACAGCCAGTTGAGACTAAATTCACTGAAGAGCACGAATATGTCAAGTTATATGACGACGACTCGGCATTAATTGGTATTACTCAATATGCGGCACAAGCATTGGGTGATGTTACATTTGTTGAATTGCCCGAATTGGGAACTAGAGTTGAAATCGGTGAGACTATAGGATCGGTAGAGAGTGTTAAATCAGCTAGTGAGATTTATAGTCCTGTTAGTGGTGAAGTTGTTGGTATTAATGACATTTTGGAAAGTGAGCCGGGATTATTGAACCATGATCCAACTGTTGAAGGATGGATTGCTCACATCAAATTGGATGATGCTACCCAGGTTACCAAGAGTGAAACTTTATTGACCACTGAGGATTATGCAAAGTCTTTGGAAGAAGATTAAATTGAATTACAGAAGTTTTTTTTTTTTTTCAAATCCAGCTTTTTATAAATAATATATAAATATATAAAGTATTGAAATTGTTTTCTTATTTATTTTAAATAATTTCTATCCATCTTTGTAGCTTTTACTGGATTCACAAGTCCAAATCAGGTTTAGTTCCCTTCATTCTGCCCAATACGCAATTTGGTACATACTTGGGAATGAAATTGTCTTCGTGTAACATTTCAAAACTTTCAGTTGCATCTCTACCGCCGAAGTTAGTTATAGATGCAGCACCACCGGGATGTTGATCCAAGAATGCAGTCAAATTAACAACAACATTCTTGATGATGCACCAACAATCCTCCTTGGTATTGTGCTTGGCGACTTCTTCTGGGGTAAATTCTTTGTCGGGGATGGAGAATGTACTGGCCCTGTCTTTGGCTTGCTGCTTTGACTTGGCAGGTGGTTCCAGTTTAGGCTGTTGCTTTGGTGGTTCGGCACTCTCAGTTGAAGACTCACCAGAAGACGAGCTGTGGTTGTTCATGTCAATAATTATTCTATTGGTATTTGGATCAATGTGTAGATTAATCATGTTCAACCTTTGAGTAGCATTGTTTCCTGATCCTTCTCCTCCACCACTGCCTTCGTCTTTGGATTTACTCAACTTTTGCAACTCATAGCTGCATGCTTCATCAGCTGCTAATCTTCCATAAACAACGCAAGCTAATAAGGACGATCCTCCTAACCTATTGTGTCCATGAACACCACCGGCGACTTCACCTGCAGCATACAAGCCTTCAAATGGAGTATCCTTATCAGTGAGAACCTGTGACTTGTCATTGATCTTGACTCCACCCATAGTGAAATGTAATACTCTAGTTATAAACGACACATGATACTTTGCTTCGGACTTATACTCAAACGGTGTGGCTGGGAAAAATTTCTTGCCATAGGGATCCTCAATTTCACCTTTGGCCGCTTTATTATAAGTATCCAATTGCTGTTTCAAATGTTCTTCACTGCATCCAATTTCCTCGCACAATTGTTTGCCTGTAACTGTTCTCATCAAATTTCTCTGTGTATAATGTTTGATATGGAACTCCAATTTCTTTTCCGATTCCTCACTTAATACCAATCTTATTGGTCCATTGCCTGCCTTGTTTTGTTTCTCCATTTCGCCCGATACCCAATCTCTAGTACCCAACTCATCAACAAAACGATCACCTTTACCATTCAACATAATACCTCCTTCTCCACGCAATGCCTCGGCACCAAGGAATAAGAATCGAGGTTGAGTCTTGCCATCAATCACATCTTTATCGTTAAAGTCGATTAACCCTGTAGGATGAACTTGAACTTTATCCATATCAATACCAACACCATGATTCTTCATAATAATCTTTTGTCCATCTCCCGTTGCATGGACTCCGTTGGTTGATGGTAAATCAATAATATCAGGACGGTACTTGCGCAATAAACTGTTTTTGGTGAAATCAGCAGCGTATCCACCAGTGGACATAATTACTGGCCCATAAACTTCTGACTTTGACTTATCTTGCAAATTCTTATACTTGACACCAACTACCTTGTCTTCTCCTTCCGTTACCAAATCAATGACTTGGCATTGTTTCAATATTGCCACTCGATCAGGTTCATCTTCACTCAATTTTTCCAAAGTCTCCAACAATCTATAAGTAATAGCCATTCCAGGGAACTTTGAGTCATGCCCACGATGAGTTCTGGGTTGTGAATGGCCTCCTAATCTCAGCACCACTGTTAAATCTAACCCAAACACTTCTTGTAACCAATGCACAGCATCAGCAGAATTGTAGGTTAAAACTTTAATCAAAGCTGGGTTTGCCCTATCTTTTGCTGTTTTCAAAGTATCCTCATAAAACTTATCGACTGAGTCGTCAATTTTCAATTTAGTTTGTGTTCTCGTCAATGCGCCATTAATACCGGAGGTTGCTTTACCACTGTTTCCTGATAAGAATCCTTGCTTGTCCAACAAAACAACATTACCTCCGCGCAAGTAAACTTGATGGGCTGCGGACAACCCGGCCAATCCTCCTCCTACAATGACAATAGGGTTAACTGGTAAATCTGACATTTTGGAATCTAAATAGTATTGGGTATCCAAAAGCGTGTGGAAAAGGTAGAAACTGATGAAAGATGCTTATTTTATAGTGAATGGTGATTGGTGCTGATAATGCGCGCGTTTTATATAGAAAATCACCTTACTAAAAATATTTTATGGGGTTAAAGAAAAAAAAAACAATTAAATGGAAGCAAAATCTCTCCGAGTCAATCATAATGCAGAAATATGTTACACAATGTAACAACGGGGGAACCAAACAAAAGTCAGAAAGTGTTGGGATAGTCAACGTATAATGCCTCTACAGAAGTGCTGGTTGTTTTTGCTGCACTAAAATCAGATGTTTTTGCCTCTAATGTTGCACTCCAGTCTTCTCTACAACTACCGCGGTATCTCCGCACTACAAAAACGAGCTCCCTCTAATTGATGATACCACTTCTTTTACTAGCAATATTAGACAAAAGGTTTACTGTTTGCAACTCATTGAGGGTTTTCCCCCAACAAAGTCAATATTGGTGATGGCAAAAACGTGGAGTGGAAAAATATTCCAATTTTGAAAAATGATAAAAGGTTTAACAAAATATTCTGTGTCTGATTCACGTGACTTCATTTTTTCTTTTTCGGGGTAAACAAAGCCTTTTTTACAAACCCGTGGATAACAATTAGGAACTTTAAATAATAACTGCGCTAAGAAATACCATTTTAAGTAAAACAATTATGTCATGAAAGAAAAATATCAAAAAAATGTCTGAACTTCTTTTTTTTTCCGCACAATATGCTTCTTGTCTTGTCTTCCCCACCACCCCCCACTGTCATATTCATTGGCGTCTTTTAAACCCATTTACACAGAACTGTTTTACTAGACAACTACCATCGGCACAATGGAGATCTCTAGCAAAACTGTAAAAGAGGAGCAGCTACCAGTTTGAGGGTATTTAAAATTTCCTGCTCTATGAAATTCACTTCTATACATGCGATATATACTGCAATGCAAATGAAACATCATTGAACTGAGCTTCATTAGCAACCAAAACATCCTCATTGTCCGCCAACTTTTTATGGTTCAAATGGTTCCATGTTGTAGCATCACCGTACAACATTGCCCTAGCTTTAACAAATTGTCCTTTTTCCTTGTTGCATCGCTTGCAATTATAAGTATCATGGGTATCACATTCGGTATCTGGCTGATACTGGAATAGTTGCTTCAAGTTATCAGCACTAAATAATCTCTCAACGTCCTCTTTTTCGTCAACAACACAACTACTCAACGACATCTTCATTGATTGTCGTTGAAATATCTTCTCCTCGATTGTTCCTGTCGAAATGAATCTATATATAAAGCAGTCTTTCTTTTGCCCATCTCGCCAAACTCTAGCCAATGCTTGTTGGTCCAGCGCTGGATTCCAATCGGGGTCAATAAGTATTAATCGATTAGCACCAATTAAATTGATACCACACCCGCCTGCTTTCGACGACAATAAAAAGATAAATTCTGAACCCTTTGGATCATTGAATTTGTCAACCAATTTCTGTCTTTTGTTGATATTCATTGTACCGTCTAATCTCAAAGCACCATATTTCCTATTGCGACACATTTTTTCAATCAAGTCAAGCGTTTGGGTGTAGTTGGAAATCAAAACAATCTTATCATCAGTCTCATGATGGATCTTGTTCAAAAATCGTTCCAAAATCATAAATTTGCCACTAAACCAAGTTTGAATCTCTCTATTACGTCCAGTTGCGTTTATTGATGGTTCATACTCGTCGGGAATTAAATGTTCACATCCTTCTAAATCATCAGGTAGATCTAGTAAATTGGGATGGTTGCATAGCTTCTTCAACATACCAATAGCCTTCAATGGTTGCGATCCAATTCCCTTCAACAACTTTTTAATCTCAGGCGAGGTGATGAAATGATGATATAAACTCTTTTGCATTGGTGACAACCCCGTGAATAAAACGTATTCGTACTTAACCGGCAAGTATTTGGACAAGATATCATTAGTACGTCTAATGATAAACTTGGACACTAATTGAGATAGTTCCAACAATTTTGCATCTCCCTTTTCTCGTTCTTTATCAGTAGCATCAGCATCTCTACCACGTAAAATGGCGTTTTCAAAATTCTTTCTAAAATCGTTTCGAGTACCAAGATAACCAGGATTGGCAAAATTTAGCAACGAAAAGTATTCTGATAAATCATTCTGAATTGGTGTACCGGATAAAATCACTCTTCGCTCGCATCTTAACGAGTTCAATGCTGTGAAGGTCAATGATTCTCCATTTTTCAACCTATGCCCTTCATCAGCCAACATTAACCCAACTTCAGTACCTGCTAACTTGTCAACATTTCTTCTCAAAGTTTCATACGATATGATCAAAACAGGACGTACGATATTTCTTCCTTGTGCAGTTGACCACTGTTGCAAAGCTGTGCCCAATTCATTCGACTTGGTGCTTTTCCCGTCAACTGCTAACGGTGTCAATGCACCTTCACCCAACCATTTAACAATTTCATTAGCCCAGTTACGAACCAACGATGATGGACAGACAATGATACATTTCTCAATAGTCCTCTTACCCCTTGGTGACTGTCTAAGCAACGTCCACATCAAAGCAAGACACTGCAACGTCTTCCCCAACCCCATCTCATCGGCCATGATACATCCTTTAGCTTTTGGATCCATGAGCCCGGCTGTGCATCGATAAAGAAATTTGACACCGGCAATTTGATGCGGACGTAAAATCTTGGCCAATTTGGGATCAATCACTACAGGAACATCCGGATACTGAGCTAACTTGGTTTCAGGATTAGTCACGATACCCAATATTTCCGCCAAGGAACGGTGCGTCTTTCTTCTCTTTGCCGGCCGTTCATCTGTTTCCAGGTTCATTGACGTGTCAGGCAGGTCCACCTCTTCTATCTTCTTTTCCTCCTCAGCAGTCTTCGGTATGACATCAACGGTTGGGTCATACAATACAATAGCAAATTCACTCATTGGATCATGAAGCGCACGCGGTGGAATGATGGGCCGCACTTTGGTACCCAACGGAGGTGGAGGTCCACGTATCATTTCATCCTTCTTGGTATTACCTTTACTAAAAGGAACGGTAAAAGATCTCTTAAACTTGGTTTCAATGTACATGCGTCTATCGTCACTATTGATTGATCGCGGAAGCAACGCGCCAAATTTCTTGCATCTGACAACTTCACCATCTCCGTCGACGTTCTCATCATCGTCTGCAGCACCATTTCCAAGGTCTTCAATGGCATAGTTGGTGAATTTTCTTGATGAACGCACGGGTCGACGCGATACAATACCGGATACAGTCTCCAGTCGCGTCTTGAAGGGCACTTGGAAAGGTTTTGCCAATCTCGATTCTGAGTCGTGTACTTTGGGTGGCCTTTTATCCTTGGGCACGCCTGCGCCTGATCCCAAAGGAGTAGTAAATTGTTTAAGTGGTTTGCGTACTGCCATCTCTATGTGAATGTTCTATAGTACAGTGTAGATAAATGTTGTAGTTTTAGTTGCGAATTTCAAAACAAAACAAAAACGTAAATGCTCATCATTGAGAAGTGAAGCTACCAATTGATTTCAGGATACTCTCTCACAAGGGCAATTTTTCCTTTCATACCTAACAAAGCAGAACTGCGCACCTTCGATGGATCAGATACTCTCCAAAGCTTCAAACCAAGTGGTATCATTTGCTATACGCTCAGGTATATCAATAGCATCCGGTTATGCCATTAAGACCATCTCTACATTTGTTGACAAGATCCCAGCTCTGCAACAACAACGTCTTTCAAAACAACGACGTAAACTCAAGACAAAAATTGATATCATCAACGTTACTATAGACTTGATTAAGCTTGCATCAAGCAGAGGAAACACTGTTTTGGAATCCACCTTGGAGTTGATCGATGATTTGCATGACCAATTTACATCATTTGACGAAGGGGTTAATGATATAACGGCACAATTATCGAGTGCCAATACTAAAGATAGTGTCAAACGGGTTGAAGATTGCATGCATGATTTGATGGCGGAAATCAATGATGCAATACCAATTTTGAACTTGTCTTTAATCACATCAGGGATAAATCTCAATGGCATGACTAATTTCAACTCCATTTCACCTGGAAGGTTATTACAAGCTTCAAATTACTTGAATCAAGGTGGCGAATTGGTTGGCCCTGTATTTGATCTTGTCATGTATACAATTTTCTACAATCCTAGTAGAATGAAGTACATCGACGAAGGTGGCGACAATGCTGCTGTTGCTGTCGATGAATTGAGTTGCATAACATGGAAGGAAACATTTGCCAGGAGTTCAGTCCAGATTAAAAATAGTGGAAGCAAAAAAGGCGAATTTAAATATACTTTAAACATTGAAGAAAATTTCAATGATGGAAGGTTTCACGACGACGGCGACGATGATAATAAACCAGGAGTGAAAAAGTATGATTTGAAATGGATTCACAGTATGTTTTTCACGGCCTCGGGGAAGTTACTTAGGCTAGAAGGACGTAATTTGCCAGTATTAATTTTGAAAATAATCGATGGAGATAAAGAAGAATGGATTGCATTGGGTGAACTTCATCTGAATGAATTTGACGACGAAGAAGATGATGAAGATGAAGATGAAGATGAAGAAGATGATGATTTGGAGAAACCAAAGCGGAAAGATAAACTCACCCAACAACAAATCAAATCCAGTTCCTTGTCCCTACTAGAGTATATCATAAGATTAGCCCGGTTGCAACAAATTGAAAACAAGAGTATATTGACTATACCCGATGAAGTATTAAAATTGTATTTGCATGATCAACTGGCAAGTGCTGATTTGCCCAAATCAATCACAGAACGAAATAAACAGGATACAAAATCAAAACAAACGCAAGATAAGTTGACGATGGATTCAAACATTACTCGATTGAAAAACCTCGAAATTGAAAAATCAGAGAAATCAGAGAAATCAAAGAAATAATGAAAATAATGGTCTCCTCTTTGTTTAGTAGTTATTGATTGAAATATACATCCATAAGCAATTCATATAGCATAGCTACACGTAATTCACAAAAAAAGAAAAAAAAAAGAAAAAAAAACTGCCAAAATAACCCTTACCAATTTCATTAATCATTTCTTCGTCAAAAGAACCTTACATCACTACTAATCATTTCGGAGTATTTGCCAATGGTATAGCAAATCCCTGAAACAATGGTATTTCTCCACCAATTAGTCCAGTCGTATTAGAATCTTCCAAATGTTGTGCACCCTCTTTCGAATAAGTTAAATCACTGAGTGAATTGTTTTGCGATGCCGGTTCATTGCCTGATGAGTTGGTCAGATCAGATGCTACTGCTCCAGCTTGTCGACCATCGGTAAAACTGCCATTCTCAGTATTGTAGTCGTCGTTGCTTGTCGGGTAAAAATTTGTTGTTTGCAATAACACATCGGGCCCTTGTGGTGGTGGTTGTTCTTGTATTTTTGCATCTGTTTCTCCAAAATTCATAGCCTCATCGCCAAAACCTTCGTTGCCATTCTCGTCAAAAAATGTGTCAGTGTACATTTCACTCTCTATTTTACTCAACTGTGAGCCAAATTTATTAGCACCTAGTCCAGTCTTGCCGAAATGATGATGCATAGTGTTGTTCTCTTCGTACTGTTCAAGCCCTGCAAAATTTTGTTCGTCATTGACCGAAGGTGGATAAGCTGTGGAGGTGGCCGATGAAGGAATGCCACCATTAATAAGTGTGTTATTATAATTGTTGAAGCTATTACCCATGAAATCAAATGACCTTGCCGATGAATTGGATGCTATCGATAAAACACTTTCAGGACGTTTGGGACCTCGCAGTTGTTGGTTAAAATAAGTTTGTTGTGGGTTGTTGTCAAAACTACTACCGAAATTAATATTATGATTCGATTCGGTTGCTGAGGGTAATGAGCTATTCAGGTCGGTATTTTGGGTTGCCAACAGCGGCCGTACTGGTGTAGGTTGATGAGGGACAGGTTTCTTCGTGTTAGTAGGTAATCCCAGCAAGGGTTTATTCTCATTATCAAAACTTGGACCACCTATGAGTGGGAAAAGGGGGAACATGTGGTCTACAACTTCAAAACCAGCAGGGCTAGGATCAGAACCTTCAGGACTAAATACTGAAGCTCTTTCACTGGTATCTTCCTGCTTTACACGACTTGTCGGCGAGTCATTCTCTTCTTGTAGTATACCTTGTTGGTTATACTGTGGTTCGCTAAATTGTTGGCTTATGTCATCTCTGCTATTACCGGCTCCTCCAAAACTCGACCCTTCTTGATCATCTTGTTTGTTAAACAAATCGAATAACCCCTTCTTGGTTTCAAAGGGCATCAATATATCTTCAATGACAAAGTTGTCGCTTAATTCAGGGTTTGAAAGTTGTGTCTCATTTGGACGTATAAATCCATAATCCATTTGATCTTGCAAATGAGTGTCTGCACGAGAAGAGGATGAAGTGCCGATTTCACCAGGTGAGGTTTTTCTTATTGAGGTCTGTCGCGTTGGTAAGGAATTCGACCTTTTGACAATATCACCCTCCAACAATGCCCTCATCTTTGCTGAATCCGTTTCCTTGTTCTTCTTGGATGACGCACCTGCTGACAGTGAGCCAGAACAGGTGCAGTGACTAGTTTTATGACAAGCACAGTCTGTTACATGTATAGTAGATGAATTTATCGAAGTTGAAGACGATGAGCGTGATAATTTATTCTTCTTTCCACAAGTGCAAGTAACGTGAATACTCTTGTGCTTCCTGTTATCTCGGCAGTGATGACATTGAGAAGCTGGACGACCTTTTGGTTTGATCATGGTTAAATGTTGGTCAGTGTGGGTACATGTAGTTACTCTGTGGCCACGTATGCAACGGTCACACGCATACTTAATCCCATTAATTAAAACCATCTCTCCCCGTTAAGTAGTTGTGATTCTATGGATGTAAACTGTGTATTTTAATACGTTTTGTTGATGTAGAAAATTTTTAATGTTTGAGATGCTTTGTTGCCTTGTTAATATATATCTGTGTAATCCAATCTGATGGGAAAATGTAGCGGGTAGATGAAGAAATATTCCAAAAAAAAAGAGGTCGTGTAAAGCTGGCTATAATCATGCAATTTAAATGAATCCTTGCACACATACATCAAGGATGGGCACCACAGTATTCACTTAGAGATAATAATACTACTAATATTGGTATATCTTTAGTCACTCTACATTAGAGCAATACATAGCTAAGCCGAGCAAAACGAAAGCTCCAGAGGATCCTTAAGGAGTAAAGTTTAATCCTATCACCTTCCAATACATTCAGCAAGAGAGAGAAATCAATTAGTTTCTAGACAAAGGGCGTGTACCAACGGCTGAATCGTGTAATTATTCATAACCATTCATGACAAGCCTTCACCTCTTGGCGTCGAGACAAGAAATAGATTGTGGGAAGAGTCGGAATAAAAGAAAACCGGCTACCCCATTTGAATTTGTGTTAAACTTGTACTTTGATATGTGCCCTTTTTCAAGGAAAATGGCCTATATCTGCTATTGTGGGCTTGCGAGATTACCTTCCTCGTGTTAATCTCTATTGTTATGGGCACCTTTCATATGAGACACAAAACAGAGATATGGCATGAAATTGTAAAAGATTTGCGCTCACTTTTGCGACGAAAAGTCAATCTGTTTCTACTTCAAACAATACACAAGAATTCAATAATCTTCTTCGTGTTTATCCTTTAGAAAGTTTTCATTCTCATTGCCTGCTTACCTTAAACAGAACAATCGAAAAGTGGGTGATGGTCTGCTTTTACCATCATAAAACCGGTTTTCCGATTTGATTAAATAAATGTACTTAAAATCTACTTCTTGTCTACTATAACAACCATCTACTCTATCTTCAAGTACCATCCTCTCCTTCTTTCACCAACTCTCATCTATAACTTAGCATCTTTGAAAGGAGGACTGATCAAAGGCTGATAAACATTTCTAAATAATTTGTCTTCCGGAACAAATCTATTGCTAAAGTTTCTCACATCGACATACTTTTCATTCAACTGATCGATTGAAGTGACACCCAACAACCTCATATTCATAATCATCTCATCTTTCAAGATTTGCATGGCCTTGACAACTCCATCGTCACCATAGGTGGACATGGCGTAAAGGAATGGTCTTCCGATACCAACTCCCTTTGCACCCAAACATATAGCTTTCAACACATCACTGGCTCTTCTAACACCTCCATCGACATAAACTTCGAAATTTTTATCCAAACCACGTTCTCTTAAAATTGGCATCAATTCGATAAGTACTTCTATTGGTGCACGAGAAAACTCCAACTGACGACCACCATGATTACTCAAAATGACACCTTGACAGCCATATTCCGCTGCCATTATGGCATCTTCAACACATTGTACACCTTTCAAAATGATTGGCATCTTGGTGACCGATTTAAACCATTCCAAGTCTTTCCAACTCAATGCAGTGTCTATAAATGATGAAATGGCTCTTGCGGCACCTTGTGAACGGTCAGCGTCATCTCCTTCTCCTTGGACATGACTCAAGTCAGCAATATCCTTCGACCGCATATCCTTCTCACGTCTACCCAATTGTGGAGCGTCAACAGTGATAAATAAACCCTTAATGCCTCTTTTCTCGGCATGTTGGATAAGTTTCTTTGAAATCTCTTTGTCTGAATTGACATACAACTGAAACCATTGCGTTTGTTTATCAGTGGCCTGATCAACAATCTCATCAAACGAGCAGGAAGCTAATGTAGGTATCATTTGTATAATGTCTTGTCTGTCACATCCTCTAGTTAAGACTTTTTCCCCATCAGGGTGACCCAACCTACCCAATGCAGTTGCCGTGACATAAAATGGTGCTGACGTATTAGTACCCAACATTGTCGTTGACAAATCAATATTGCTAACATCAACCATAACACGAGGCTTGAAGAATATACGTTGATAACTCAAATGGTTTTCTCTCATTGTAATCTCATCGTCACAACCAGATGAATAATAAGCCCAAGCAGTTTTCTCCATGGTATGCCTTGCAACAAACTCGAAATCGTTCAAATTGTAGATTTGACCCAAATCTGGCTTCTTTTCGACCCTCTTAAGACGTTGTACTTCCTCTTCGGGTATTGGCTCTCCATCTTCGTCGAGCATGACTTCCTCTTCCTCATCCTCATTCGCATCACTAGCAGATGTAGAACCCTGCTGTGGTACTGGAAGTGGGTCCTTGTCATCCTGTTCATCATACTCAACGTCATATTCGTCAACCACATTTCCATTAGATTTAGCGTTGCTCTGTTGTGGTTGCTTTTCTGAACTCTCCTTCTTCTTCTTGACAACCTTCTTTACTGGTTGGTTAACTCTCTTTTCAACCTCACCCTTGTGGTATTTTGGTGCTAAATATTTAGTCAAAGTGTCCAGCGGATGTATAGGATCAAATGCCTTGGTCGCATCTTTGCCTGCATATTTCATGATGATGGCAGATCCGCCAGGATGCTCATCAACAAAATCCGATAAATCATAAGCTTTATCGTGAATGATAACCCAAACATCCTGTTTGGTATTATGTTTAGCTACTTCTGATAATGCAAGAACCATTGTTGTAAAGCGTCTGCTTGTTTGTAAAGATAGACCCTACTAAAGTGATATATAAAAGGCAACACTGAGTATTATATAAACTGAAAATACTACGGAGGTTTGAAAAAGACTATCCGGTGTTTCTATGAGTGTGTGGGGGAGAAAAAAGAAAAGATGTCAATACAGAAAAAATAGACATCCAATTATCGCTGTCTAATTTGTTATCTCTTGCCTAATCGGGTAGAAAGTTCCGCTAGTTGAAGCGTAGTGGCGCATTTGTTGTTTTTTTTGTCTGAACAATCCAAAAAAGTCAGACAGACAAAAAACGATGCGAAAATCTTTTGTGGAGATTGAAAATGGATGTTGCAAATATAGATTCAAATCAAATAGAAGGGAAGAGGGGAGAAGGGAAAAGACCGCTTAATAATACCGTCTCATTTTTGACTCTGGTTTCAACGGTTTTATCTAAAAATATTGATGCAGTTTTAGACGTTCAAAGTGCTTTGGGGTTATATTATCTGCTAGTTCGAGATAGCCAGAGCTATATATATGCACTGTCAATTGAAACTGAATAGGTTACAACTAAACCTTGGGTTCAAGAAATTGCCTTTACCCTTTTTGGTGCTCGCTGACTCAAGAACAGCTTACAATATTCGTAAAACTTATCTCAGAATTTCCACCTGTTTTAGCGCAAATTTTGATGAAATTCTTGAGGCTCATTTCCCACGCCATTGGAGAACATACTCCAAAAAGCCTGTAGTAAACTGAGGGTAATGTTCTTGTTTCTAACTTCCTTTGAAGGCATACACTTTTATACAG
The DNA here is from genome assembly GCF_024628925.1 of Lodderomyces margitis. Taxonomy (NCBI): domain Eukaryota; kingdom Fungi; phylum Ascomycota; class Pichiomycetes; order Serinales; family Debaryomycetaceae; genus Lodderomyces; species Lodderomyces margitis. The sequence goes on from NW_026261724.1 coordinate 99,140, forward strand.
TGATGTTAACCCTGAACGATCGTTCCTTCAGATCCTTCGCCAAGATCGTCGCATAAAGTAGACGCACAAAAAAAAAACATGGCCTTATATATACGATTGCAATCCTTTGTCGTTTAAAGAGAATTCAAAATTTGCATCTATAAATACTATAAAGATGTTGTTCCTTCCTAGATTTGAATCAAGAAACTACCCTTTATATTCAGCATGAAGTTTTTGTTCCTATTAGCTATTCCAGTTGCTATCTATTCAATATCGTGTTCGTTGTATTACACTTGGTTGCCAACAAACTTTCGATTCGACAAAGATGTCCTTCACCAACTAGCACAAGAAGCAATTGAGCAGCATCCAAATAATGTTACTGAATTGATGATTGATTTGGGAGCTAAAATTAAGCACCAATACCCCGATATTGTTAATGAATTAAATTTCAATGAGTGGGTATACAACAATGCAGGGGGAGCTATGGGTACCATGTTTATCCTTCATGCATCAATCACAGAATACTTGATCTTCTTTGGTACAGCAATTGGGACCGAGGGACACACTGGTGTTCATTTCTCGGAAGACTACTTTATGATTTTACAAGGTGAAGAGAGAGCAGCACTAGCAGGAAATTTGGAACCAGAAGTGTACAAACCTGGCGATTGTCATCATTTAGTCAGAGGCCAAGTTAAACAGTATGCTATGCCCGGTGAATCGTGGGCTTTGGAGTACGCACAGGGATGGATACCATCAATGTTGTTCTTTGGGTTTTTGGATACATTCACTTCAACTTTGGATTTCTACACTCTCTATTTGACATGTTATTATACCGCTAGAGATATGTTGAAGAATTTGCTTAATGGTAAGATTTAGCTTGGGCGTAGCTAGCGTAGCGGTCATAGTTGTATTGAATATATGAATCGAAACCAAAGAGTTTAGCATATTACACAAAGCTTTGCATTTGTGACAAAAGAAAAGGAAACGCGTCTCATTCGAAATCTTTGCCATCATAGCTTGGTCAAATGTTTATAGGTGTCTACTCCATTCTCCCACGGAAACAGTACTTTGTTGGGAAGGACATTACACCTATGATCCAAATCCCTTTTCGAGTCGAGGTGTCTGCTTTGCAAGATTTAAACAGCTCCTAAATCACATGCAGATTTTCACCACTATGCGCTGTCGTTGTTTTTCAAACCATTATTTGAGGGTGTGCACGACTAGGCCCAAATACCAAAAATACATACGTTTGTGGGTTTATAGATTCTTGGTAACAAGCGTGCTGAGGCGATACAGTATAAGGATTGATCACGTAGAAGACGCGTGTATAGCACGTCTATAAGGTATCCTTCTCTCAAATGCAACAGTTTTGACAGCACACTTTTATAAGGCTAAGAGTGACTGTTGGGGAAAATGTAATACAATCTTGAAACACCAGTGAATCTTTGACTTCTTTATTAGAGAGTTTAGCCATCAAAGATAGAAAGGGAATATAGTATATGTTACTTGTAGCAATAAATTAGGAATTGTACCCTTCTGGTGGATAAGTTGCAATTCTACGATATCTCTCAAGTCTACTGAAGAGACTTCTTTTCAACTGTAGTTCCAATGACGAGTCCTTTTTTTTTGGTTCGCGCCCTTTTGTTTCTTTTTTTGTATGTGCACGCATACAATGCATACAAAATTTTTTTTATTCTTTTTTTCTTTTTGTTTTTCTTTTTTTTTTTTTTATTTTTTCTCTGTTTTGGCATTTTCTGATCTACAAATCAACAACCAATACCAACTATAGAATCCCCTTACCTCAATAGAAACAATACTATTTTTTTTTTAATTATTAAAGATGGTTTCATTGTACGATGTAGGGACTACCTGTTGGTATCCAGATGAAAAATTGGGGTGGATAGGTGCCAAGGTTGTGTCTAATAAATCTGAAGGAAACAAACACGTTATCAAATTGGTTTCTGAACAAGACGAATCACAAGAGTTCACCGTGGAGACAGACAATCTATCCGAGGACAATGAAAAGCTTCCTCCATTGCGAAATCCGCCTATTTTAGAAGCAGCAGAAGATTTAACTAGTTTGTCATATTTAAATGAACCGGCTGTTTTACAAGCGATTAAATTACGTTATTCACTGTTGGATATTTACACCTACTCAGGTATCGTTTTAATTGCTACAAATCCATTCCAAAAAGTGGAACAGTTGTACTCACAAGATATCATCCAGGCGTACGCTGGTAAGCGAAGAGGAGAATTGGACCCTCATCTTTTCGCCATTGCCGAAGATGCTTATAGATGTATGAAACTAGATGGCCAAAATCAAACTATTGTTGTCAGTGGTGAGTCGGGTGCAGGTAAGACTGTATCAGCCAAATATATAATGAGATACTTTGCCTCGGTAGAGGAGGACACAGACCAGGCTTTGGGCAGTGATCATAAAGCAGACATGTCTGATGTTGAAAAGCAAATCTTAGCAACAAATCCTATTATGGAAGCTTTTGGTAATGCAAAAACCACCAGGAATGACAACTCATCCCGTTTTGGTAAATACTTGGAGATCTTGTTTGACAAATCAACGTCCATTATTGGTGCTAGGATAAGAACCTATCTTTTAGAACGATCTAGATTAGTGTTCCAGCCATCAACTGAGAGAAACTACCACATATTTTACCAACTCTTGGCGGGATTGGATCCTGAACACAAGAAGGAGTTGGGATTGTTAACCGCTGACGATTACAAATATACCAATCAAGGAGGTTTATCCAAAATTGAAGGTGTGGACGATGCGGAAGAGTTTCAAACGACAAGAGATGCGCTTGCCTTAATTGGAGTTAACGATACCAAGCAGATGGAAATTTACAAAATTTTGGCTGCGCTTTTGCACATTGGTAATATTGATATTGCAGCAACTAGAAATGATGCTCATTTGTCTAGTGACGAACCTAACTTGGCTAAAGCGTGTGAATTGTTGGGCATCGACGCCGTAAATTTTGCTAAATGGTGTGTCAAGAAACAGATAACCACTAGATCGGAAAAGATTGTTACCAACTTGAATCATAAACAAGCTTTAGTTGCCAAGGATTCTTTTGCCAAGTATATCTACTCAGCTTTGTTTGACTGGTTGGTCAACTATATCAACGCCGATTTGTGTCCAGAAGAAGTTGCCTCCAGAGTCAATTCGTTCATTGGTGTCTTGGATATCTACGGATTTGAGCATTTTGAAAAGAACTCATTTGAGCAGTTTTGTATCAACTATGCTAACGAAAAATTGCAACAAGAATTCAATCAGCATGTGTTCAAATTGGAGCAAGAAGAGTATATCAAGGAACAAATTGAGTGGTCGTTTATTGACTTTGTTGATAACCAGCCATGTATCGATGTTATTGAAAACAGAATGGGTATTCTTTCGTTGTTGGATGAAGAGTCAAGATTACCAGCTGGTAACGATCAATCATGGATTGAGAAAATGTACCAAAACTTGGACAAAGAACCAACTAATAAGTTTTTCAAGAAACCAAGATTTGGCCAAACCAAGTTTATCGTTAGCCACTATGCCTTGGACGTTACCTATGATATTGATGGTTTTATTGAGAAAAACAGAGACACTGTTGGTGAGGGACATTTGGATGTGATGAAAAATACAACCAATGAGTTGCTCCAAGATGTACTTAGCATTGTTGATAAGAATGCCGCTGAATTGGAAGCTAGTAAAGCACCAGCAAAGGGCAAAATCGCGAACAAAAAACCAACCTTGGGTTCCATGTTCAAGAACTCGTTGATTGAATTGATGAAGACGATCAACTCTACGAACGTACATTACATCAGGTGTATTAAACCAAACGAAGAGAAGAAAGCATGGGAGTTTGACTCGTTGATGGTGCTTTCTCAGTTGAGAGCGTGTGGTGTTTTGGAAACTATTAGAATTTCGTGTGCAGGATTCCCTTCTAGGTGGACCTATGTTGAGTTTGCTGATCGATACCACACATTGGTTCATTCTGATGATTGGATTAAAGTCATGAGAGTGGAAACTACCCAGGAGTCAGTGACTGAGCTCTGTAACCAGATTTTGACCACCAATGTTGAAGACAAGGGAAAGTACCAATTGGGTAACACCAAGATATTCTTTAAGGCGGGTATGTTGGCACATTTTGAAAAGTTGAGATCGGACAAGATGTACAAGTCAGCTGTGATGATACAAAAGAATATGAGGAAACGGTTCTTCAGGCAAAAATACCTCGATGTTAGACAGTCTCACATACAGTTGCAAAGTTTGATTCGTGGATACGAAAAGAGAAGAAAGATCAAGGAAGAAAGAGAACAAGCTGCTGCCACTTTGTTACAAACTTCAATTAGAGGCCATTTAGCAAGAAAGCAATACCAAAATACTCTCAACTCCGTTGTCACATTGCAGAAGTCTATTCGTGGTTTGCAGGCCAGACAAAACTACAAGGCTTTGCGTTTGGAAAAGTCAGCCTCAACGATTCAAAAATCTTGGAAGGGATATAGGGAGAGGAAAAATTTTGCAAGTACCAAAAAGTCGGCAATTGTTATACAATCGGCTTTCAGAAGGCAATACGCTTACCGTGAGTTGAAAACACTTAAAGTGGAAGCCAAATCAGTCAACAAGTTACAAGAAGTGTCATACCAATTGGAGAATAAGGTTGTTGATTTAACCCAATCTTTGACGGCAAAGATTCAGGACAACAAGTCGCTCATGGAAGAGATCTCAAACTTGAAAGACTTGTTGAAACAACAGGGCCAAGCTCATGAGACCTTGAAATCGAGAGAGATTGAGTTCAATAACAAATTGGATACAACAAGTGCTGAGCATCAACAAGAAGTTGAAAACTTGAATAGTGAACTAGCGACACTCAGATCTGAGTATGTGTCAGCTGAAGCCAAGATTGCAGAATTGTCGAAAGAGCAATCTGCGTTGAAACAAGAAGTGCAACGTACTCTCGAAGAGTTGAACAATGCCAGAAATGACTTGGTCAAACGTGATACTATTGAGGTTGACTTGAAGGCTCATATTGAACAATTGAAGTCGGAATTAGCGCAACTTAACAATCCCAAAGTTAGAAGTGCCAATAACAAGCGCCATAGTAGTGCTGTGGCGTGGAACTCTCCTAGTTCTATTGATAATCCTAGACCGGTATCAGTCATTGCTGTTTCCAATGACGGTGACGCTAATATTGATGATATTAATGATGAATTATTTAAATTATTGAGAAATTCGCGTCAATTGCATCGTGAAATCGTGGAAGGGTTGCTTAAGGGATCAAAGATTCCTACTTCCAACGTTGCTGCCGATTTGACGAGAAAGGAAGTCTTGTTCCCATCGAGAATAATCATCATCATCTTGTCAGATATGTGGAGATTGGGCTTGACTAAAGAAAGTGAAGAATTCCTCGGTGAAGTTTTGTCAACTATTCAGAGTCTTGTTTCAACATTGAAAGACGAAGATGTCATCTCACATGGTGCATTCTGGTTGTCCAATACCCATGAATTGTATTCTTTTGTTTCGTATGCTGAGCTGACCATTATCTCGAATGACAAATTATCCAACGAAATGAGCGAGGATGAATTCAATGAATACTTGAAATTAGTTGGTGTCGTCAAGGAAGACTTTGAGTCATTGTCGTATAACATTTACAACATGTGGATGAAGAAGATGCAAAAGGATTTGGAAAAGAAGGCTGTTTCGGCCGTCGTCATCTCGCAGTCTTTGCCGGGATTCATGGCGCCAGAAAGCTCTCCATTTTTGAGTAAGGTGTTTTCTAGTGGTTCCAGCAGCTACAAAATGGATGACATTTTGTTGACATTTAACTCGTTATACTGGTCAATGAAGAATTACTACATTGAGAATGAAGTTATTGTTAAGGTCATCACCGAAATGTTGAGATTTATTGATGCATTATGTTTTAATGATTTAATCATGAGACGTAACTTTTTATCATGGAAACGAGGCTTGCAATTGAACTACAATGTCACGCGACTTGAAGAATGGTGTAATTCACACGGTATTGAAGAAGGTTCCACTTGTTTAATTCACGTTTTGCAAGCAGCCAAGTTGTTGCAATTGAGGAAAAACACCAGTGAAGATATTGACATCATTTACGAAATTTGTTTTGCGTTGAATCCGGCCCAGATCCACAAGATTGTCGGTGCTTATAGCTCTGCCGAGTATGAGACGCCAATCGCACCGGCGGTCATGTCGTTGGTGGCAGCAAAGACAAAAGAGAGTTCAAGAGATGAAATATTCTTGACGGTGTCTGCTGATGGACATTTCGAAGATCCATTTAGAGATATTGAATTGAGACCTTTTGCTCGTGTTGAAGCTTATGTGCCTGCTTGGTTGAACTTGCCCGTGATTCGTCGAATTGTTGAATTGGTTGCTAAAAATGCTTCAGTGCAAGACTCCTACCAGAATAAAGAGGAGAATGGAGTATAGAGATTAATTTTTTAAACTTATTTTTGTAATAAATAGTTAGTAATTTATTTACATTTTACTTTTTGACCAGAAATTCTCTCTTCCAAGCACTCGTCAAATCAAGCACCCTCTTATCTTAGGTTTCTTTAGTAACCCCTTGTCTCCCATAATTTACTGTATAGACTCATTGGTTCCTTTCAACTTCATTTGTAATGCATGCACACCCTGCTTACTAATTTCGTCATCTAATAAGTTATACACCAATCGGTGTCTAGCAGGCAAGTTTTTCCCATTAAACACTTCGCTTTGCATCTTGATGAAGAAATGCGATTCGGTTCTATTTGACGCACCTTGCATTCCTGCATGTTTGGCATGTTTGTGGGAATCGTTTTTGATTTCGAGAAATGTAGGGTGGAATGTGGATTGCAATTTTGTCAGAATCGAAGCTTCTATGGGACCTGCTGTAGATGGGGAAGATGATGACATTTGTCTGAGGATATTTCTGAACATGTGTGTTGGGTAGGAATGAAGATACGCTGTGTTGTTGTGACTCTTGCAATCTTAAGAATCTGCTCAGTTTTTTCAAAGATCCGATCTGCGAAATTGTCAAAATTTCTCAAGGCTTTTGCCCTAAGTCTACTAATGTTTAAACTCACGCATCCGTTGAGAGCTTCGGTATCGCCAGCTGCGCTAAGGACCACGATATGGGGCTCTTTTGAACGATACTTTTCCCAATCTTTGCTCAAGAAAAACAGCACTCCAATTGAAACTGTTGATTTGGCATACGATGAATTTGAGGCACCTGGCCTGAACAAGTCACCCCTTGTGTTTCTTCATGGATTATTCGGATCAAAATCAAATAATAGAACCGTGGCTAAGCAACTAACTGAAAGACTTGGTCGGAATGTATATTGTCTCGACTTGCGAAATTTCGGATCCAGTCCCCATCTGAAAAGGTTAGATTACCCCAGTCTTGCCGCTGACGTTGAAAACTGGGTGGCACAGCGTGATTTTGAACAAAAGCCAATTCTTATTGGCCACTCAATGGGTGCTAAAACAGCAATGGCTGTGGCATTGAGAAAACCTGATATACCCAAAATGATTGTTAGTGTTGATAATGCGCCCATAACTTTTGGCAACACCGACTCCAAATTCAACAAATACATAAATCAATTACGTTTGAGTTTGGAAAAGTATCATTATACTAACATAAAGGATGTCGATGCGAAATTGGCCGATGTAGAGCCAAATAAAGTAATTCGTCAATTTGTCTTGATGAATATGAAACGAGGTAAAAAGGATGAGCCAGTGACATCGAAGATCCCATTGGGTATTATTGGAGATGCAATAAGCAAAGGGTTTATAGCCAGTTGGCCATACAGTCCCAATGAATTGAGATGGACGGGGCCTGCCCTTTTCATTAGAGGCACTGAGTCACAGTACATTCCTGACGATGTTTTCCCAGAGATTGCCCAGTTCTTCCCCAATTTTGAGATTAGGGATATCAAGTGTGGCCACTGGGTTATTAGTGAAAAGCCAAACGAGTTTATGGATGTTTTGTGTGAGTATATAGAACGTATAGAGGATGAGTAGAAAAGTCTTAGACATAAAAGTAGATATTATTTTGTCATACTTGTTTATTTATCGCTGACTTTAGTTGATTTGTCATTAACGAAATCACCATATATGTCGAATCGTCTTTGGTAATGAACTGGAATACCTTCTCTTGCCTTGGTCAAGACATCTTTATCCAATTGCGCGTACAAGATTTCCTCACCTTCCCCGGCTTCAGCTATGATCTTACCAAATGGATCGGCAACCAACGAATGTCCATAAGCTTGGTATCCGTTCCCTCCAACGTCCCTTGCTGGTGAACACAAAACAGTGTATAGTTCGTTGTCAACAGCTCTTGAACGAGCCAATAAGTGCCAGTGCAATGGTCCCGTCGTGGTATTGAAAGCTCCGGGGTAAAACATGGCAAAAGAATTATATGGACTACGTGATGCAATTGAAGCCAATTCGGGGAATCTAATATCATAACAGATTCCAAGACCTACATTTCCGTAATCACCCAATTTGAAAACTGTGGCTTTATCGCCACCGGTTAACGTCAAAGATTCCTGAAAAGTGATTCCATTGGGAATATCAATATCAAACAAATGTGCCTTGCGGTGCTTGGCAATGATCTCGCCCTCTGGTGAAAACGTCAACGAGGTGTTGTAGACCTTATCGGATGATAATTCCGGGATCGATCCGCCAATAATAAATATACCATGTTTCTTGGCCAATGATGATAATAATTTGGTCGTTTCTCCTTCGGGAATGTTCTCGGCATACTTGCCAAATTGGTCAACTGCATAGGGTGAATTGAAGCATTCGGGCAACATTACAAGATCTACTTTGGGCGTTTTGGAAGCGGCTTCTTCAATGTACTTGGTAACTTTGGCCAAGTTGGCTGACTTGTCAGCACCTGCCTTCAATTGCAATAAGGCAATTCTTAATGACTTGGATAATGGTGATTTCAATACTGGGGAAGTCATGGAGTGATATGTATTTGAGGGATACGTGTTGAGGAAATTTGGAGAGGAGTGGTGCTAATTTGTTCGATTTTGTAATCGAGAATATATCAAAGGCACCTAAAAAGTGAACATTACGTAATACGCAAACAATTTGCAACAGGGTCAAAATTGATTTCCTCTACAGAGTCAGAGATTTTACGGTTGTCACAGCGCTTTACTTTCACTATGACTACTACTCAATTATGCAGTCTCTATTATTAATCTCTAATCTACACAGGTGTCGGACTCTTCTCATTTCCTCCTTGTCCTTGGTCCTGTTCCTGTTCTTGTTCTTGTTCCGGCTTATTTCCTTCCTCCAGGAACTCTTGCATCTTCTTGTCCCTTCTTCTCAGCTGCAATTGTTTAAACATGTATATTGCTGCAACAACGACTCCGAGCCCTGCAAGACCCATTCCCATCCGGTATGCATTTCTGAATCCCAATACAGTTGTGTCGAAATTCTGTGGTTTGTCCTTAGTCGTGTAGTATTCAACAGTACCGGCGAAACCTAACCCAATTGAAATAGAGTAGTTGACAAACGTTGATACCAATGAACCAGCTATACCTTGTTGGTGTCTAGGAAGTGCTGCACTCATCAATATAACACCAGCGGGAAATGACCCATCCATACCTAGCGGCTGTATTAGCAAACTAACAAATTTTTGTGCCCAAAATGTTTGACCAACCGGTCTAGTTCCCATAAGAATTGAGCCGGTAAGAAACGCAAGCATTGAAACAAACATCACCACTGCTGAGGGTATCTTACTTAATAGTATTGCTACTCCTACAGCGGCAATAACACCAACAGGTGCACATGGAATATTTTGCACTGCTCCGATCACCTCGCTGTCATGATCAACCAACAATGCCCATCTGAATTGATAGTAAAGCCATACCCCAAAACACGACCAGCCAGCACTAATACAAGCCAAAATGAATCCGGTATCACCTCGCAATACTTCAGGAGGCACCAAAGGGTCAGCCACTCTCTTTTCAATGAAAAAGAAAAGACCCATAAGGAGGAATCCAACTATAAGCAACACGTACACGTAAACCGTATCCCAGCCTACTGTTGGGCCCTGATTGAATGCAAAGTTGATCAACACCAAGCCTGAAACCCCCGTTATCGATCCCCAATAGTCAAACTTTCCTGGTGAACGGCTGCCCACTTTTGCAGGAATGACAAAGAAGGCCAAAATTCCCAAAGATATACTGACAATCCCACAGATCCAAAAGGTCCATGGCCACCAAACAACGTCGGTAAACATGCCGCTGAACAAAGCTCCAACTATAAAGCCGGAAGGTGCAACAGCGCCAAATAAGGCAAAGCACATGTTTTTCCTACGGCCATTAGGATAGAAATTTCCAATCAAGGCCTGTGAGTTTGGCATCATGATAGCAGGACCAATGCCTTGTAAACCCCTCATAGTTGAAAGAAACACATTTGACTTGGTGAATCCAGTGAATCCACATAGTAGGGAGAAAACGCCAAACCACAAGTATCCTATAATGTAGAGTTTCTTGTAGCCATACAAGTCTCCTAATCTTCCACTTACCAAGATAAATGTACCCACAGTTAACGATATTGCTGCTGAAAACCACGATATTTGACCTGCATTATCGGACACGTTGAATGCTTTACCAAGGACTACCGAGTTGACCATTGTCTGAGCATTAGCTGCCTGGGTCAATAACTGCGACATACACATAAAGGAAATGAAGATGGCCTCTCGTAGTAACGATATCTGTTCGAAATTGGGTACACTCAGGTAAACATCTCTTTGAGATTCCTCTTTTTCAATATTTGCAAGCTTTGCATCCACCTCATTTGTCGAGCTTATTGTGGCTTCCTCTGACATATTTGATAGAAAGCTGTGGTTATCGATCTCTATTGGGAAAAGTACGTTTCAAATATCTCATCTGTACTAGAAACTTTGGGGATGGAGGTGGGATTAGTCCTGTTTTATAAACCTCAAAAGCCGAAAGTTTGCTTCTTATTGTGTTCCTCAAAATAAAAGCAAAAAAAAAGGAAAAAGAATTGATGGCATTCGGCACGACATCGGAATCAAAGAACCGTCCAGCATAAACAATAAAAGCGTGTTTTTCCGGTAAATGGCTTTTCCGCACTATTAACTTTTAATAACAAATTAGTAAAAATACAAAAAAAGGCATTAGTAACCCAGAAAGACTTAGAAGCAATGGGGGGTATCAGTAAGGAAGGGGGGTACCGGCCCGGCCCGTATAATTGTGTAGTTCGAAGCAATATGTTTTAGATCTTAAGGATCATCCCCTTTGTTATGGTACTTACTCTACCTTAGACCAGTGACTTATGGTGTGGGGTTTAGCAAAATACTTTGTCTAAACTTATTACTAATTTAGTAAACGATAAGAGTAGTGCTAGCGCATAAACTATTTTGTGGTACCTAAAGATCCAGCCGCAGATGACTAAATGCAAGAGAGAGACAGAGACAGAGACAGATCTGCATTCCACTGCTTGGCTTGTCCCTGACGAACAAAATGGGAAAAATAATAAATTTCGCGTCAAACGTTGTGGGAGATATATATTTTTTTGCAACACATTTCTTGTCTGTACCACTTCTAAAGGAAGAGATCTGCTGATACAGTTAGACGGATTGAAACTGTGTGAAAGCTCTATCTGTAGAGTGTTCCACCGATTCTCTTCTGAGGCTATACAATTAGACTACTATCAATGAATTTTATACTCACTTTGTAAACACACTTGCACAAGGTTCATCAAAAGGAAGGATTTGCCGAAAGAGAAACAGTCAACACTTGTTCTGAGCACCAATCCATAAAATGAGAAGAAGCCAAAGCCAAACCGAAGTGCTCTTCGGTCTCTGTGAGAGCTAATAGAGCTACAGAAGAACCTGCAGAGGTTGTAATATGCCTATACTGGTAGCTACAACGTTCTGTACAGTGACTTAAATTACGAATAACACAGTGAACACCGACGCAAGCGAACAATCGTTAAAGATACAACAGTGAGTGAGGGGAGACACGCCTTGTCTTTATCTGACTTTTTATTTCTTTTTTCTTTTATTATTTAATTTCTGCTTTATTTCTATTTAACTTTGAGGAGGGGGGGAGCAAAGTTTATAAGAGGGATCCAATTGCTCTTGTATATACAAAAGAAACCACCACACACATACACACACGCAGAGTCACACATTTACACACAAACTTTTCTTCACTACCACAGTATACTCCCCTGAGTTTCAAATACCTTCTTACTGCTTCCACTTTGGCATTAACACCAGTCATATTCAAGCTTGTTGTATCAAAAGGGTGAACCTTTGATTAATTGATTGAATTTCTTTTCAATTCTAGACGCTGAAGACAACAGTCTACAAGAATCCAATCCTCACATAAGCTGAACTTTCTAATAATACATCTAGAAGCTAAACCACCACAACAAATATTCAAATCTTGTACATCTGGAATTGATCTTGTCAACACACGTGTTGGGTGTATAAATTGATGCATTGTTGACGAATAAGGTGCAATGAGTCTGTCACAAACGTCGGATCAGTGTCCTGTATCTGCCGAAAACCTAATTGATGCTTCAATAGTTGTCAATACACAAGAAACTAGCTTTGGTGAATCAATTACCAGTCTACTTGAAAATCAAGAAAACTTGGTAAACAACAGTTATTCGGTTCATGATACTTTCCATTACATGGCTGCTGAAGATGTCCAGAGTCATTTTTGTTACGAGCAGGACCCATTTTTGCGCATTGAAGCTTTGTACAACCAGTTGACTTACTCTTTGGGTCAGCAACAACCTACATCAACCACAACAACAATATGCAAAGACTATGAACATCAACGACAATTATCAGCGCCACTACGTTCAAACTCGATGAGCACTGTGGCTACCATCATATCTTTTGCTGCTGGGATTGGGTCTACTAACTCGCAAGAGAAGAAACTAGTTCAAATGCCCCCACTGTTGATGAGTGATTGTCAATACTCCCAGCCACCTTTGCATCATATTGAGCTGTACCACTTAGGCGCAGACAAGTCCAATTTCCTAAATCCAATTCTAGTCAATGGCGGCACTTCTTCTTATGTTAATAGTCAAACAAGTGCTAGTAACGTTGTTCATAATGCAGGTGACAATTTTTGTCCTAATTTCTCCTATGCAACCAATTTCGCAACCATTGCCAGCTCGCCCCTTTTTGCGAAAAACTTAGTTCTAAATTCAAACACGGAAACTTTATCTGATAAAAGACAAATTGTACAAAAGGGCGAAATCTATGACGAGGTCTCCAATGCACAATTGGCTGGTGGTAATGTCTTCCCTTATTACCTGAGAAGTAATTCTTCCAAGTTGGATGAACTTCGGGAATCGTTAAACTTGTATCCGTTTTATGTGTTACCTAGTTCTCAGGTAGCTTTTGAACAAGATCACAACGAATCGGTCATTTCAAATAGCTCGGTTAGCTTTGCAGCAATAGGTCCTTTACGAAGAAATTACACTGAAAACACACCAACGCCCCTGAGAGTCCGCGAGTACAGATCGACGATTCCATCTTCTCCAATAGCTGAGGCTGCCTCAGAAGGAAACTGGCTGCTGAGTCGGCAATTTGATGACCATTATCAAGTGGAAAGCTCATCTGCTGACTTAGCAGCTGAGACATATGAAGATACATTGCCTGTACGCTATTCTCATGTTCCACTGTATAATATACACAATATGGTGCTGCCAATAATATTTACGTTTGTTGAGCGCAAAAAGGATTTCATCCACTACGTTGAGCAATTTATTAGCAATTGCAAAGATGTCAAAACTTCGTCACGGCCCTCCACTTATACGAAACGAACAACAAGGTGCCACTCACCTACAAGTTCTGAGATTTACGACATTGGCCCGAAAATTCTCCCTACGCCATTCTCCAAAGAATTTGTCGCTTTGAAAACCACCAAGTTCAAACCATTGACTGAGTTGAAGAGTTTGGCCCATTATCAATTGCCCAAAAATCAGTCGTGCAATTATGTGATTGATAAATTGAAAAAAAAGGGCCATCATTGTCCCAAACGTCCAGCGAGTGGTGGCGGATTAGGCCCATTCAGATTGCAGCCTCCGCTAACTTTAGGCGAGGCCAAGAATGATCGATACTACTCTCGACTCAATATTTACGAATTGTCAAAAATCCTCGAGTTGGATCAATACGATATAAGTTTGACCAAATTTATCGAAGATGTGATTTTAGAAATGTTTGGCAATTATTGCGATTTCAAATTGGGATTACAAACTTGGATTAGAGATACTGATAAGGAAAAGAGAAAATCTTTGATTCAGCAGTTGTATTCGTACAGCTCGATTTTCTATCCTGAGATTGATCAATTTAAATTGGAGGTTATTATTAGAAGAGGCAGCTATAGTATGATGCAAACGAGGTTGAGGAGAGAACGTCGTTTGAAAAATGCCAAAAGATGAGTTATGCATACCATCTTTTCTTGAAGGGCTAAGAGATTAAGGTTTTGGAGTGGGTGGGTGTGCACAAGAGTGCGCCTGTTGGGTTGCTTTTTCTTGCTTTATTGCTATGTTACGAGTTAATGTTGTATTTTAATGTTGATCCTACAAAAGTTTTGCTGATTGATATTATGATTTTTGTTTTAATAGGAATTGCAAAACACTTCTTCCCCTATGTGTAGTACTTTTTTTGTTTTTTACTTGCTATATATATAAATAGTGCTACAAATTCACAACGTGTAGAAAGGATGACTTTTCTCCAACTACAGCCTATGCATCAGCAGGGGAATGCATAATCTGCGTGACAAACTTACCCAGATACCTAGTAATACAAGCAACAGTGAGAACCTCATTCTTGATCGATGTCGTCATCAAGTGGTTCAAAATGACATGGTTAGGTATCGACAAATGATAAGCTTCCTTATTTGAAGCATAGTAAGAACTGTCTGCTCTACGCAAAGGTGGTCGCTTGTGCGCATAACTAGGAGATGAAGCCAGCAGTTGACTAGGATTGTTCAACTGCGATGATGGCGACGGAATCAAGTTTGATGACGAGTTGCCTGAATGTTGCGATATCTTGTTCAAAAGGACATTATTTAAATGTGGGGGCAATTGTGGCGGTTCAGGCAATTCATAGTCGGCTGGTTTTGATTTGAAGTAGTCGTAATTGACAAACATTTCGGGAATCTCGCTTGAATATTGGAGTCTTTTATCGGGTTGGATGAATGAGTTGGACTTAGAAAGTTCATAGGGGATGAATTGTTCTGAATCGGAATGGTTGCGAGAACTTGGGCGCGAATGAGGATAGGGATGGCGTTGTACGTAAGGGTAATTTTCCAGGTGTTGTTGTTGTTCTTGTTTGGCTTGTAACTCGGCGTCCCCCTCATCGACCATATTATCATTAACATCCTCAACAAACTCTAAATGCTCAAACTGTGAGCTTGACTCCTTAGACATCTTATGCAACAAGTCATTAGTCTTTTCCTGAATCCTTTCCACTTCGTACCTTCCTGCCAATCGAGGTGTAGAGTTAAAAGGCAGATCTTGTCTTTGTTTGTTCTGGTCGTATGATATAGCATTTGGGTCTTGATTAGAAATTATATTAGCATCATAATCAGTGCTTGCACCAATGTGATTTGCTTGATGTAATGAATGATTAAACAAGTGGGTGTCGTCAATAACTTCAAACCAGTTGAAGAATATACCTTCTTGATCAGTAGCTGTGGGTAGTTGATCACTCACCCTATATTCGTTATTGATTATGTACAATAATTTATGTACACCCAAAGGAAGGTTGATTGTAGTCACAAATTCTCCCGGGTGGTTCGCCAGCGGAGCCAACTTGATTACATCCCTCCAGTTGGAAAATGACCCAATAATGGCAATCTTGTTAATCTGTTCCTTGTTTGTATTGACCCACTTGATCTCAATTGGAATCAATATATTTTCACGGTGGTTATTGCTCTTGGACTGCTTGGCACGACCTTGCTGCTGTAAATATTGATTGTTGTTTATATACAGCTTGTTGTGGTGGTGCTGGTTTGTTTGGGTGTCAGTTTGGTGCTCGAGGTTTGGTGAGGGTGAATGGGCGTTTCTAGCGACAGAAGCTGCTGATAGCATCCTAGTTGCTGGAGGCGGACGTGTAGCATAGTCTTTTACTTCGTGTACCTGTGGTTGCTGTACTTGATTGGTTATCTTGGTGAAATCCACCTTGGACAAGTCTGGCGTGGGTGTTTGTGATAGTTGATGCTCGTACTCCTGCACTTCGTCTGAATCTTGAGGGAATGGTTCATCCAATTCCATATTATCGCTTGATTGAGAGCTTCCACCTTTGGAGCGATTAGTACCGAAAAAGTTATTGTCAGGCAATATACTTCGAGATAAAGACGTCGATTCTTCGACTAATCCATCATTCACCTCGTTAAACTCATCCTCGATTAAATCATTTGAAAACTGGTTGTACTGGTTCTGCAGCTGCACCGTTGGGACAGTTGACAGCAGCTGCGTTGGGGCTAGGCCTGACTCAGGTTGCTTGACTACTTGATGTAATATTAAGTCACTAAACTCTTCATCTAGGGAGTTGTTATGATTGGTGCTTGCAGAAGATTTCCTTACCTGGTCTTGCTGTGACGCAGTGGATTTTCTAGTGGTTGTTGACCTTGCGTGGTTCGAGGAGGGTCGATTTCCAAGTTGACCGTTTGTAGATGTATTGTTTCCCATTGTAGATACTTTTTTGAAAAGCTTTCTTTTATTTAGAAAAGTGTGTGTGTGGTAATTCAATGCAAGTAAACAAAGACAGTTCAAAGCGTAAAAATGGAATAGAAACTCTCCAATGAGTGAATTATGAGTACCTATGAAATTTTCGGAAAGTATTGTTATAAGTAGACTGTAAATAGAGGTTCCTCTTCTGTGAATGTTGGAAAAGGAAAGTGAAAGACCCTTTCTTTTTGGTTATCTATTTTGTTGAATGTTTTCACCGGGTGGGGAGTGGGGGGAGGTTCTTGTTTTTTTTTTCAACATTGAGAAACTAACTAATGTGTGTGAACAATAGTAATAAATAATAATCTTTTTTTTCATTCTCCCTTTTGTTTTGTATTACGAAGGATACTTTGTGTAGATGGAGTGTTCAAATGCATGCTAAGCAAAGTTTAGTAATACGAATGTCCTGGTTAGAACAAGCTTAGTCAAGCGCTAGTGCAAATAGAACCGTATCGCGTACAAGTAAAATCAAGTAGTTTAGAATCGCACCTGAATAGATGAAACAAAAATTACGTCTCTTGCCACACGACAACACAAGTTAATACGGACAACGGTGGCGCGTGTTTGAGAAAAAGATTAATATTACATATTCTCCCCACCACTTGAGAAGCTGTGTAGCATATCAATACAAGGTGCTTCGAATGGTAACAATGTTTTCTGGTAGTGGCAGATTCACCCTCACGCTTACTTCTACTACAAAGTACATGTTTCCGTACCAACTTCGTTCTTTGTATTGTCTTCCCCTCTACTATTGCTACCCTTATTGTTTCCCACACATGAGTTTGTTTTATGACGATGGGGAAATAAACAATAGGAGCTACATAAAAACAGTAGCACAAAGTGTAATTGCTTGTTGCCACAAAAATCGAAAATCACTGCTCAATTCTCTCGAGAGTTGGTATATAGTACATTCTTTTAATGTCGAACAACCCTGTAAGATCGTTCTGTAAGCTGGGATAACACCTAGTTATCTATAAGGATATAACCTACTTAGAAACAAAAGTGTGGTGATTCTACAACACAACACATTGACTGAACATTGAACTCCGATGGTGAAATGGTTTGCGTTTTAATCTCAAAAATAAAAAAAAAAAAAGAATTTAAAATTTTGTATTGTCATTTTGTTGTACATTACAAAAAAGGGCTACCAAGGAATAATAAGAATACATTATACTCTTATTCAGTTAAAATCCAATACGCTGTTTTTGTATTGAACAATAGACACCTTATATTCACAGTCTTTAGTTGTGGTAGTGCTCCCTCGCACTTCAAGCCACAGTCAAAGAGTGAGGGAACTTTCGTTGGATTGGAAGAAGATCTTCACTTAGTTGGTCTTTAGACCGTTTCAACAACTACTCTTTATTTTTTTGTTTGGCCAACTTCGTAATTTGGTTATTACGGAGATGAAGAGATTTGTGCACTCTCGTCAAACGTTTTGTAAAAATCATTATTTAGTAACCCCATGTTGATTTTGTAGTTTGCTCATAACTGTGTGGTTTCTAAAGTTATATATAGAAGACAAAAATGTGGTTTTTGTAAGATTACGCAAGCCAAGCATTTGGTTGATGAACAATAAGCGAAACAAAACATAACAAAACAACAAATGAGCTTTTCAAAGCATGTGTTTTTAGTAGACTTGTTCTATATATTTGAGGTCTGGTAAAAAATCTACCAATCTTGATACTTCTTATGATTAGCTGTAATAACAACATTTTTGATTCCTGTTGAACGGCGCCTTTTACTTCCCATCAATAGTGTCTTAGTCAGCTCAGTTCAGCTCTCTTTAAGACTACGCTATGACGTCAGAAGAGAAGAATTAGACTCGTTGCTAAAATAATTGAAGGCCCCTATGTAAACTGGTTGAAATAATTTTGCTCCCACTAACAAAATCGGCACTACTAGTCTACTCAACAAGACAAACAAGAAGAGCCTGTCCTTGCTCAGCCAAAAGAGGTGGTGTCATCCCTGTTAAAGTCTACGCTACCGTTTTTTATCTCCGAGGAAAACGGTTGGAGCAATTCGGAAGAAGAGAGAGAAAAAAAAACGAGACCAGAACTTCTGAAACCGATATTTTATTTTCGTATGCTATGTGACACAACCTTATTACACAGTTGAAACAACCCAAAACCATCCTGTTGCAAACCATTACACTTTGTTAAATCTCTCCAGAAGTTGGGAGATACTGCAGCTTTTTTTTCCAACCAGTTATTGTATTTTGACAGTTTCTCAACTAATCCACAACTATTACCAGAACTTATCACCTACTACAGCTATTAATATATCCTCATCAGCATGTCGTGGCTAGGCTTAAAGAAGGCCATCAACCGTGCTGGCACCCAGGTTATGCTTAAAGCTGGCCAAATTGAACAAACAGTAGACAAAGAGTTTGAGTTTGAAGAGAAACGATTTAGGGTGATGGAATCCAACCTGATTGCATTACAAAAGAAACTACGATCATATTTGGACAGTTTGAAAATGTTGACCAAGTCACAACTCAATATTGCACAATTGTTAGATTCATTCTATGGGCAGGAATCACAGGCACCCCATACTTTTGAAAATCCCATGAATGGAGAAGAAATGGAGTTGTTTAAAAATTTATCAGGTGAATACTTTCACATTTTGCAAAAATTGAATACCCAAGTCATTGGTGACTTGGAACATCCATACAATCAAACTGTGCTCAACCCAATAGCTCGATTCAATTCCTATTATGTTGAAATTAATGAGGCAATAAAGAAGAGACACCACAAGTTGCTAGACTACGATGCAATGAGAAACAAGTTGAAGAAATTGATTGATACACCTCAAACGGAATACAGCAATTATGACGTCAAGTTTCGTGAACTTAGTGATGAATTGGTTGAAACGGAGCAGAAATATTTTGACATTAATCAAAAATTGAAGGATGAATTACCCAAATTGGTCAATATGAGAGTGGCATTTTTCGACCCAAGTTTTGAAAGCTTTGTCAAGATTCAATTGCGGTTTTTCAATGAAAATTATCAAAATTTGCAACAATTGCAAACCAAATTGGATGCAAAGACCAAGCAGGATTATGCTGAGGGTAAATTGGACGACAAGATTGATGATGTGTTGTCTAGGATGAAAGCATTGGACATAACTGGGAAGGACAATCATATAGCTTAGTTGTATTAAAATTGTTTAATAGGTATATATGGGCTTTTAAACTGTTTCTCTATACTAGCTCTTCTGTGCTGTGTACTCATTCGTTACACTGAAGCTTCCATTGGAATCTGCTCAAGTCCATGTTTAACCTCTCCTCGTGAGACTTTACAATTGACTATTAGACCATGCCACGGTATCGAAAAAATACAACATTAAAAAATAGTGCAGATGCGTGGACTCGTGACTGCCTTGGATTTTCCGCTGTCAATTTTTGGCTTTCAGTCACTGCCATTTGTTTCAAACGACATTAACCGAAGATTAGATCTCAGGTACACGCGATTTGAAAAAACACAATTTTTCTAACAGACTTTGTGACA
Organism: Lodderomyces margitis; assembly: GCF_024628925.1. NCBI lineage: Eukaryota > Fungi > Ascomycota > Pichiomycetes > Serinales > Debaryomycetaceae > Lodderomyces > Lodderomyces margitis. The sequence goes on from NW_026261724.1 coordinate 119,369, forward strand.
TGGTTTTATTTGGGCCGAAGTGGGGAAGACTTTACACCGCGCTTTCTTAGTTGCAGAATGACTTAGCGCTAAGTCAACCAGCACTCTTTTAATAGCAAAACAAATAGGTAGCAAATGTAACATCCTTCCAACTGGTCATGCGTATTTATTATTTGGCCATGCATGTGGTAACACAATCTGAGACATTTTAATCATTCGTATCTTTTACGACATTTGTCGCGTACAAAATTACACCACACACGCACACGCACACACACACACACACACCACAGAAAGAAAGAAAAAAAGAAAAGAAAGTGAGCGTTAGTGTGAATAAAACATAAAATTTTATGGCTTGAGTTGTAATCTGTACTGATATGCAAGATTTGATAACAACATCAACTTTTATTTAATAGACAAAGTCCAAACTTCAATAACGACTACACATTTTACCATTCACATTTTTGCATTTCCTTGCATACATTGCATTAACCACACAGCATTAAACTGAACAAAGTTGATTTGATATATCATGTTCAATTTGAAACAGTTTTCTCGAAACTCACATCATAACCATGGCCCAAGTGCAATTCATCCCGTTTTTAAAGAATCTTACTGGCAGTGGTACATAGAAAGCTACCTAAGAAATGATAGAGAAACCACTATTAAGCACACTCCGTATGTGCTCACAAATTTTACTCAGAAGTCACCAGAAGTTGTGACAATACAGGGCTTTTTCGACCACTTGCAGTTGCCACAGCCCTGTAGCTTGGAAATCATAGCCATCCTTAAATCACCTTTGACAGGTGGGGATTTGAACAAGACATTTTATATACTTCGCATGTTCCAGCTAAGTACAGAAGGATGGTTTCTTACAAACTCAAGAATAGACAAATTAGGAAACAAATTGTCTTATGTCGGCTCCGAGAATTGGGATAATGTGTTGTGCTACATGGATGCTTTGTTATTCGCCATGTTTGCTAATTTGGATAGCTTTGAGCCGATACTATTTATACCCAACCAGGATGACCCACTCGTGGCACAACTATCAGCTTTGTTGCGAGTTTATGTTTCACTCTTACGTCTGGGATATTTAATTACAACTGATCTCACTGCGCGTGTATGTGAAGGGTTGATGAAACTAGGCTATAGCGAAGCACTAAGCCACAAGCAGCAGGACGCGGCTACCTTGTTTGAATTTTTAACAGAAGTATTGAACATGCCGTTGTTGACCTTCAAAGTTGATATAAAACACGGTGGCAAGTTTAATAAAAATGATGATCAAAAAATTTCAAAGGAAAGAATACTATTCGTTAGCATACCCGATGAGGATGATGGGGTAGCAAAGAAGGAGATAACAGATGATACGTCTGACTCAGACAAACTCACTCGATCCAACTCAAGCTTGAATCTGAGTGGGTCAGAAATGGATGAATCTATATTGTTGGAGGAGTGTTTGGAACATTATTTCAACAACTCAATTAGTGTCAAGCGTGAATTGGAGAGGCGTGCATCTTTATCCAATGTTCCTACTGGCAATACGTTCAACGATATACCCGAAAATGCACCAACGGCAGAAACCACGCGACACGATCCCAACAAGCACTACGTCGAAGAAGTTGAAAATATTGAAGACGAAATTAAATTAAGAGATCGGTCCGATAGTAGGAAAAGCGATGGGATCAGAGTTCGCGCCAGAACAAGATCGTCTACATTATCCATCTGGTCTATAAACGATAATGACAGGAAGGATCCCAAAAAACCCAATGAAGTTAACCTTCCAGCATGGATGTTTCTACGTTTATTACCATTTTACACTGATGATAATGTTTTGACAGATAGCTTTGAAAGCACCGCTAAATCATCAAAAGATTTTGCCAATAGAAGGCCTGTACTACCCATTTGTTTAAAAAGATACCATATGCATAGCGGTGATTTGTCCGGTACGAAATCACACAAGCGTATAATCATTCCACCTTTTATTGATCTCCCTGATTTTGTTGCCGATGATGTTGATGGTCCAGTTTCCTCTTTCAAGTTGATACTTGAAAGCGCCATATGTCATAGGGGGAAAACAATTGAGCTGGGTCACTTTGTTGCCGTTGTAAGGAAGAATATTGAAGAAACTAGCCAATCTGAGGATGAGGCGTATGACTCGAAATGGCTTTTATACGACGACATGAAAAAGAGTCTGAGAGTAGTGGAAAAGACTTTTAGGGAAATTTTTGCCACTGAGTGGCCATATATGTTATTTTACCGATTGGTTTCGACTAATGAGACCAGTGCTGTTTCCTCTGTGAAGAGTGACATCATTCCCCAAAACGGAATCAAACCAAAATATTGGGACCAGTCAGGTAAAACATTAAACAGTCAACAAGTCTCGGGAGGCAGGTCATTATCCTTATCACCTATCCTTTCTACAAATGGCAGCGAGGCGAGTGATCAAGTTGAGAAACAACAGGCACCTTTGAATGTTCCTAAAGTTAGGATCACTGTGGACTCCATGGTATCGCCAGTCTCCCCCAATGATCCCGGGTACATCGACATTCGTAACAGATACTTTTGGTTCATCCCTGATGAGAACAAAAATTATTACAAAGAAGAGGTAATGGTTTTGGATGGAACTTCATCGGTAAATTTCAGTCCTCAATTTAGACGCAATAGCCAATGGAGTCTAACATCCAATATTAGCAACATCCAGTTGGCTAAATCTTCTCTGGGCCAACTACCTGAAAAGAGTCATAGTGACGCATTATCTGCCTCCACCACGCTGGAAACCAAGCATGATACGTTGGACATACAAAACGATAATAAACAAACAACGAAGTTGGAAAAAGGCAGTACTGGATCCATTTGGAGAAGGAAAAAGAGTCCTAAAATGAAGGCAGAATATGTTGAGCCAGTTGAGGGGTTGCCACAGTTACAGTTAGACGACCCACCAAAGCAGACATTTCCTCAGACATTGCGAAATAAAGATGAACAAACAAAACATGGTACAAACGTTAATTCTAATCAGAATCATAGCCATGGATTGTTGCACCGATCAAAGCGTCGGAGAGATGCATATAAGAAGGAGAAATGTACCATTACATAGATTTTTTTGATAGAAGTAATTCATGTCATTTGTTTTTTCTTTTTTTTGTTTCTTTTGCATTCAATTTAATCGCAGTAGTATATATCACCACTAGTGCCAGCTGTCGCAACCTTACTTGTCTCTAATGGGTGCATGGCAATGCATTTAATAGGCAAAGTGCTCAACTTCAACTTGTTGACCACCTTTTTACTTTGCCAATCCCAGAAAACGGCATATCCTCTAGAATCACCACTCATTAGAATCTTACCATCGGGTGAGAAATTGATTTCGATTCCGTATCCTGCACTCTGATGGCCATTGAATACTTTGTTCTTGTTCCACTTGTATTTTCCGGTGGAATGTATCACTTTTACAGAATTGTCCATGCTTTGTAACGCAATGTAGTTTGCCTTTGGATGTTTTTTGATTGATGGTGTTGAAAATTGAGATGGATCTGATATGACTTTTATGGGGATATTTATTTGCCAACGCCAAACGCGAACTGACTTGTCGTCAGATGTGGAAATAAATACATCTTCATTCACCAATAGATCATTAATTGCACCAATATGGTGATCGTATGTTTGCACTGGGTTGTGGATGGCTGTTAAATTGTAATGCTCTATTTTATGATTCAGTAGACCAACAATGAATTCAGAATCGTTGTTGGGGTTGAATCTAACCACGTTTGGTATAGATGATGTGTATATTGTTTTGATAACTTCACCAGTTTCAGTGTCCCATATCCTGATGACTTTGTCAAACCCACAGCTAAGAAATTTCCCACCAGTGGAGTTGAATGACACGTCCTTAACGGCCAATTTGTGGCCCTTGTAAACACGCAATAATTCGAAAGAGTCGTACACGGACCATAATTTTATTAGTCCGTCATTCCCACAAGATAGAAGGAGATGTCCTGAGTGTGGAAAGAATTGTAGTTTATTGACCCCCTTTGTATGGGCTTTAGTGAATGTGTGGATTACCAGTTTTGGAACAAAACATTCTTGCTCACCCGACACTTGCTTTGAAAGCTCTTTTGGTATATGCATGTATGTTCTGCCTTGGTAATCGTGTTCATTTGATCCCACAAATTCCGTTGTCGGTTTGAACCTGTCTAGTTCCTCCTCCTCCTCCTCCTCCTTCTCTTGTGGATGCACTGGTTCATTTGGCTGATAAACTTGCTCTTTGTTTGAATTTATTGATGCCCAAGGGTCACCTCCATTCATTTTCCGTCGTAGCTTCAATTCTTTCGCTTTAGCTTTGGCTTCTTTGAGCTTAGACTGTTCATTTTGAAAGTTGGCCTCGAAACTCGTGGGGTCATAGCTTATCTTTTGAAATGTAGTTGCCAGAGTTTTCTTTCTCTTGGGTAATTGATCAACCTCGTATATCCTCGACTCATTCGTCTCTGATTCTTCCTCTGAGCTTGACGAGTATCCTTGTACAAGGGACATCACTTAGTGGCGTATAAGCAATGATCATCGCGGACGATAACCAAAAAAAAAAAACTTGGAAAAGAAAATTCAACTTTTCATGTATCATTACCCACCCACACGTACCAAATGAGCAAGAGACAAATTGAATCAGATTCAGATATAGATGTCAGTTCCACTGACGAATCAGATAATGAATTAGACCAACAACAGCAAAATGATGGTGATGTAGATATGGAAGAAACTGTCAATGTTGACTTTGATTTTTTCGATCTAAATCCTGATGTTGATTTCCATGCTATAAAGAACTTCTTGCGTCAGTTATTGGGAGATGACCATAATGAATTTGATACCAGTGAAATTTCAAATTTAGTATTAACTAAAAATTCAGTGGGGACAACGATCAAAACCGAAGGTCAAGAAAGCGATCCATACGCACTTTTGAGTGTCATTAGTATATCCAATAACTTGTCTTTGCCCGGTGTCAAGCAGTTGGTTGACTACGTCTTGAGTCAAACTAAAAATAAGCTTGAGTTTAATGTCACATTGAAGAAATTGTTGCAGCCGCCCAATGACACGACGGCCCCTAAAGTCGGTTTGATTGTAAGTGAAAGATTGATAAATATGCCCATTGAAGTGGTACCTCCAATGTACAAAATGCTACTGGATGAAATGCAAAAGGCTGAGAACGCTAGTGAGCGTTTCAATTTTGATTATTTCTTGATAATATCAAAGGTTTATCAATTGGTTGATGCAGTGGAAAAAGATGACGATGATGAAGGAAAAGGTAAAAAGAGAAAGACGGGTGAACAAAGACCAGTGGAGTTTGATTACTTTCACTTGGAAGATCAAATTTTGGAGGCCAATGCTACTTATAAGGGGGTATTTGACTATAAGAACAAAAGTCAACAAGAAACTGACTCAAGAAGAGTATTTACCGACTATGGAATTGATCCAAAATTAAGCATAATTTTGATAGACAAAGATAATTTGGCTAAATCGGTGAAGGAGATGGAACAACAATTTCCAGCGCCATAGATCAATAAAAGAGATGGTATTTTCGAAAAAAAAATAAGAGTAAAGTGTGTCAAACGTTATGTCTTTTCTCTAATTGCAAGCACTATCAAAGCTAGTACAAACTAAGTGAACTGCATATAAATCAGACACCATCATCTGGACGTTGTTGTTCGCGTTCAACATTGCTTCCCTTATCCTGTAAGTTTTCGTAACCTTTGGTCTTTTCCTTAACCTCTCTCTTAGCGTGGTTTTTGTCGGCATTTTCAGTTACATTATCAACGGTTTCCTTGGTTTTGTTGGCCAATTCTTCGCCCTTTTCAACACCATCAGCAAGTACTTGACCAGTCTTTTTGTTGGCTGTATCAGCAGCTTCCTTTGTTCCACCCACAATTTTTTCACCAGCTTCAACTCCATCCGCCAAGACTTGACCTGTTTTTTTGTTTAAAGTATCAGCGGCAGATTTAGCTTTTTCAGCGAGATCACTAGGGTTAACTGACTGCTGAGCAGTTTCAATTCCATCAGCTAAAACCTTTCCCGTTTTCTTGTTGACAGTTTCAGCAGCCCCCTTGACCTTTTCAGTAGCATTTTGAATCGTAGATTGAGCACCATCTTTGGCATCTTCAATATTTGATTTAGCATTTTGAGCTGCGTCTTGTGCCTCGTCCAATTTGGTGGCAATCTTTCTACCACCATCTAAGTTGGCTTCTTGAGCTTGGTTTTCTAGCTCACCTTCCTTGCGCTTCTTTTCCTCCAATCCCTTCTTGCCAAAGACAGCTTGGGTAGCGGCATCGACTATCCCATAGTTTCTCGAGATGGAAACCTGTGGTCTGTAAGCAATTGCTGGTCTAATTGATCTAATAACAGTTTGACGAAACATTTTAGAATTAATCCCTGTAAAGTAAAGAAGAGTAGGAGAGAGAGAGAAGGGATGATTTTGGGTTGCCAATAGTCCCCTTTTATATATACTCCGTGATTACACAAAATTGGGTTGCTGTGCACGCGGTAGCAATGCAAAATCCCTCGTGGCGCATGATTACTATTCAGATCTGTGTCTTGCGTTTGGAAAAAAGAAAGCCGAGAAGCCACATTTAGTTGTTGTAATTGTATAGAGTTGACAAGCAAATGTGGCAACTATGATAGAGCTAATAGAGCTCTTATAAAGTGCAATGCCCCTAATGAAAACGGAAGCTCTATGACTGTGATTTGGAAAGTGCGTTAGGTTTCCACATAACGCGTTGTGAGAAAAGTGCTGAGTATAGTGGAACAGCTGGGTTTGCTTTAAAAGAAAGGCGGTGTGAAACCAATAATGTTGGAACGTGAAGCAAAACCTCATGTCGGATTGTTGTTCCAATATGAACCATTTTAGCAACCTGTTTGTGAAATAAACTCGAATCAGACATTAACTATGCTTTCAGTTGTAAAACAGAACAGAAGTGATACCATCACCCACTCCCACAACCATCACAATATCTCCATCTTCTTCATCTAACCGTTGAAGCAAACTCGCCCATGTTGTAAATCGCGATCGATTGGTAAAATCCACACGACCTCTTTTTTTTTTATTTCTTCACTTTTTATTTTTTTTTTTGATCTTTTTGAAAAATTTTTCCAAATCGGTCCTATATCAAACAACGACAAACTATACCAGAATATGCCACCAGCTCATAAGAGTCACAATTTCCGTCCGGAAAATGTCTTGAAACGTGCTGAAGATTTAATCGCCGTTGGACAAAAGGAAGCCGCATTGGACACTTTGTATGAGCTCATCACTTCAAGAAGAATCCGTTACTTGCAAGTCGAAGACTTGGAGCCTATTGCCAGCTTACTTATTGAATTGGCTGTCGAGTTAAGGAAGGGAAAGTTAGCCAAGGATGCATTGCATCAGTATAAGAAAAACATCCAGATGTCTGAGCATGGATTGGAATCGGTCCAAACTATTGTTCGTAAATTTATTTCATTAGCTGAGAATAAGTTGGACGAAGCACAGGCCAAGGCTGATGTCAAAATCGACCAGGATGAAACTGCAGAGGATGATTTGGAAACGGCACAAACACCGGAATCTATTTTGTTGAGTGCCGTTTCAAACACCGACACCGCTGATCGTACTGAAAGAGAATTGGTTACTCCATGGTTGAGGTTCTTGTGGGAAGCATTCAGAGCAGTTTTGGATATCTTGAGAAACAACTCCAAATTGGAAGTTACTTATTCTGCTATTGTCAACCAAGCATTCAAGTTCTGCTTAAACTTTAAAAGAAAGGCCGAGTTTAGAAGATTGTGTGAGTTATTGAGAGTTCATATGCAAACAGTCACTACCCAAGTCAAGACTTCATCTAATAATGCTATTGATTTGTCAGACTCTGAGACTGTGCAACGTTATTTGGAGCAAAGATTTTCTCAGTTAAATATTGCTGTTAAGTTGGAGTTGTGGCAAGAGTCATTCAGATCAGTTGATGATGTCCACAGTTTGATTACTGCTTCGAAAAAGGCACCCAAACCAACTATGATGACAAACTATTACGAAAATCTTGCCAGAATCTTTGCCGTTTCAGATAATACCTTGTTTCACGCTGCTGCATGGAACAAGTTTTTCAATTTGTACGCTCAATCACCAAAAGCCACTGATGAGGAATTGAAAAGGTATGCATCTATTTTGGTCTTGTCTACATTGGCCATTTCCCAAACTGCCATACAAGATGCCGACGATCATAAAGCAAAGAATTCAAAATTGTCTTCATTGTTGAATTTGACACAAGTCCCAACAAGAGATGGTTTGATTAGATCCATTGTCCAAAGAGGCATTATCAAGTATGTCGATGGTCCAGTTAGGCAATTGTTTGATTTGTTGGAAAAGGATGACTTTCAACCCTTGTCTGTCAAGAAAAATGTTGTTGAGATTTTTAAATCCATTGAATCTGATGATGAATTTAAAAAGTATATTCCAACCTTGACTGAGGTTATTTTAATCAAGATCTTCCAACAGGTTTCACAAGTTTATGACACTGTTAAATTAAACTTCTTGGTTTCATTGGGTGTGTTTACAGGAGTGCAATATTCTTTATCTGAAGTAGAAGTTGAGGAATTGATTGTCAATGCCGTCAAAGATGACTTGCTTTCATTAACCATTGATGACGAAGCTGGTGTTGTTTCCTTCAGATCGAGCCCATTCGAAGATGTTACAAATTCGTCTACTCGTAAGTTGCAAATCTCGCCAGCCGAAATTGTCCGTTCTCAAATCAGCAAGTTGGCTGCCACTGTTGCTGAGTCAGTCCAAATCATTGACCCTGAATTTGAGACTCGTCGTAAGCAAGCTCAAGAAGCCGCGTTACATCGTGCTATGGCAGGCTTGGTTCGCGAACAGCAAGCTCTTGCCGATAGGACCAAGATTATCGAGGAACGTAAGATAGCTGCTGAGAAACGTAGACGTGAGGAAGAGGAATTGCAAGCTAGATTGAAACAAGAAAGAATTGCTGCTGAGCAAAAAGCTGAACAAGAAAGATTGGTACAAGAACAAGAACGTAAGAAGTTGGATAAATTGCAAAAAGAACGTGAAATGATTCAAGAAAATGAAAAGAGAAAACTCGCTGAGGAGATTAATGCCAAGGGTATCATCAAGGTTGATTTGAACAACTTGAAAGATTTAGATGCATCTAAATTAAAGATGATGCAAGTTGAACAATTAAATAAGGACAGAAAAGAGTTGGAAGAGAAATTGAAAGGTACCTTTAAAAAGTCAGATTACTTGGAAAGAGCTTATAGACAATACGAATTGAAGTTGTTGGATTCTGAAGCTGAAAAGCAAAGATTATTGGAAAGTGAGAATTACGAGATTGCCAAGAATGCCAAAATTGCTAAAGCAAGGAAGGACTTTGATAATTCTATTGCCTTGAAGGAGCGTTTCCAGCGTATGTTGCCTGATTACACTTCATTCAAAGCTGATCTTGATGCCAAGAATGCCGCCAAATTGGAAAAGTTGAAACAAGAAGCTCATGAGAAATTTGAAAAGGCTAAGCAGGAAAGAATTGAAAAGGTCAAGAGGCAACGTATTGAGGAATTAAAGGTTAGAAAGGAGAGGGAACGTAAAGCCCAAGCTGAAGAAGCTGCCAGAAAGGCTCAAGCTGCTGAACATGCCAAATTGAAGGAAGAATTGAGAAAGCAAAGAGAAAAGGATGAAGAATTGCAAAGAAAGAGGGACGAAATTGCCGCAAAAGCAGCTGCAGAAGAAGCTAAACCAGATGTTCCATTGACGTTTGCTCAAAGAATGAAATTGAAGAGAGAGGGTAAGTTAGCGTAGAGAAATAGAGTAATAAAAAGCGAATCATTTTTCTGTGCTTATTTTTTTGTTTTTTCTTCTTATTCCTCTTCTTTTAACCAAATTACTTTCTATAGACAAAGCATATGACACCGACAGTTACGGTAATAGGATCACTCAATTACGACTTGGTCACATTCACCAATAAGGTTCCCCAAGGTGGAGAAACCTATCAGGCCAATTCTTTTGAAACTCATATGGGTGGCAAGGGGTTGAATGAGGCAATTGCTGTGGCCAGACTATCGCCACAGAATAAAGTCACCACCAGAATGGTTGGCAGGATTGGAACCGATCAGTTTGGAGCAAGTTTGAAACAGTGTCTTGTTGATGCTGGCGTTGATGTGTCCAATTTGAAAACGGTTGATGGGTCATCGGGAGTCGCTGTGATTATCGTTGAGGAGAATGGAGAAAATCGAATTTTGATCACGCCTGGATCCAATGGACAATTAAAGTTGTCCGATGAGGAATACTCATCGATATTCAAGGGACAGGACGATTCGTTTGTCGTGTTGCAGAATGAGTATCCCGATACAGCAAAGAGCATTACCTGGTTGAAAACACACAAGCCAAAAATAAACATTGCGTACAATCCATCACCATATAAGCCTGAGTTGGTTAATAATGACATATTATCAAAGATTGATTTGTTGATTGTTAATGAAGGAGAGGCACAGGATGTTGCGAAACATCTCTTGCCAAATTTGAACCTCACGCACTTTGAAACATTGGCAGTTGAGATTCAAAAATTACTACATCAAGGGAATATCAAAACCGTTGTTATTACCATGGGCAGCAAGGGAAGTGTATTCTACAATGGAGAATCAAATCCAACTTTTCTTCCAGCTAGAAATGTGGAAACAGTGGTTGACACAACAGGTGCGGGCGACACATTTTTCGGGGCGCTTGTATCCAACCTTGCATTGGGTCATAACCTACAGGAAGCAGTCACTTTTGCCACTGCAGCCAGCAGCTTGGCTATACAAAAAAAGGGGGCTGCAGAGGGTATACCATTTTATAAAGATGTGGATAGTCTAATATAAAGATGTAGATAGTCTAATATAATAAATTCTAAGCTTTTCTAGAACGTACTTTCTTTTCTTCGCCAGGGACTGGAGTGGCTTCCCTACCAGTAACATAAACGTATTCATTAACTTGGGCAGCAACACCACCATGAACAGATTTGACAATCTTGGATTTCTTTGAAGACTTTCTTCTATAAACGTCAATGTAGAAAGCAATAAACAAAACCAAGTAGGATGACAATATAGCACAGCCCGAGTAAGCAGAATACAAGTTTCCTGCGCAATCACCACAAACTGGCAAGATATTAGTGTGATTTGGCAAAAAGTGGAGCACAAGCTTTTGATAAGTGGCAAAGTAAACAAATCCCAAGTCCAACACAAATTGGATGATTTGGAAACGAGTAACCCATTCCTTCCACCAAACTCTGATGCCTCTAGCGGCAAGGAAATAGTACCAGTACATGACAACATGAACACCCAAGTTTAATGAAATTGGCACCCACGAGATCGAAGTATCACCAATCAACTGGGTGTAGCAAAGTAAGGCAGTAGCACCATGATGATAAGTGTGTAAAAATGTCAATTTCTTCTGCTTAACTACCAAAAACACGGTATCGATAAATTCAACAAATTTAGTCAAGTAGTTCAAGTAGTACAAGCAAACCAACTCCTGAGTCCATGCATTTGGTGAACAAATGGCATAAAACAAACCATGATGGTAAATCATAGGCACCAATTGTTCAACCATCAACGTCAACAAAGTCAACGACAAAGTGGTCAAAAACAAATTGTGGATTTGAAATAATCCATTTAGTACAAATGGCTTAATTTGGAGTTTCTTGAATAAATAGTTTCCGCCAAAAATAACAAGATAGTATCCAGCAATAGTTAACAAAACTGGGTGTAAAGTTGAAAGTGGCAACTCTCCTTGCACAAAGCGAAACTCAGCAGGAACAAAGTTGCCACCGGTAACTGTTGATACAAGGTTGTTGAAAATAGGCCATAACTTGATGCCAAATGGGGTATCCCAACTAATAGGTAAAGACATGGTCAAGTAAGGAAGAAAAAGATAAACAAATGAAGATTAAATGGAAAAGAAAAAAAATTTTAATTTTAGGAAATTCAGAATTTGTTAATTTCCACGCGTTTGTTTCACTGGTGGGGAAATGTAGACGGTAAACAAAAGTATTGATATAGAAGCGTAGCGTAGATTGTGGAGGGAAGTTGCATAGAGCGTAGAACATAAAGTGCTGATCATAGAAACTGGAACCAAGAGCCATGGCGTGGAGCCTTGGAGTCCCTATCACCAGAGCTATGCATTCTCATTGCTCATCAAAGCTTTTATCAAAACTTTTGCGCGTCAAAAGTTTTGCCAAAATCTTTGCATCTGAAAAATTAGCTCTTTCTCCACAATGAGCGAATCCTCATCCAGTGACTCATCTTCCGAGGAAGAGCAGCAGATTTCAAAGCCAGTTTATGTCCTGAAGAAGCAAAGGGATACCTCTAAAGAAGAAGAAGAAGAAGCACTGGCGCCATCATCACACCACCAACATCGTCAAGCTTTGCTTTCTCAGTTAGAACTGAAGCAGGAATCAAAAATAGAAGAGGACACCGATGATATAAATGCTGTTGATGATACCGACGATTTAGATCCACAATTGGAATACGAAAATTGGAAACAACGTGAAAAGATGAGGTTCTTACGTGATCAACAAATCATGAGAGAAGCCGAAATGGAAAAGGAACAGCAATTGCAGAGGAGACAAGAATAAAGAAAGACGCAAAAAAAAAATATTGAACATAAAACAAAGCGAACACATTAGATCTTCACATGTCGTTGGTACCACTTCCAGAATCACTCGTACCGTTCCTTGATCCATATTTGCCCAAGCCAATCAATGAGAAGAGACCCTTTGTCACTTTGACCTATGCCCAGTCATTAGACTCGCGGATTGCCGCTCAATCGGGCGTGCAAACCAAATTATCGCACTTGGAAACAAAGACAATGACACACTACCTACGGTCGAAACATGATGCTATTCTCGTGGGGATTAATACCGTTTTAGCCGACGATCCGAAATTGAATTGCCGGTATGATGGTGGGAGTGGTGGTCAAATTAAAATTAGGCCTATTGTGTTGGACCCGTTGCATAAATGGCAGTATAGCGAGTCGAATTTGCGAAAAATTTGCGATGCTGGTCAAGGATTGGCACCGTATATTCTTGTCGATGAACTGGTGAAGGATGTTGAGCAGCCAGTGCTACTCAGTCAAGGTGGCAAGGTGGTGAAATTGCCCTTGCTCAAAAATCGAGCTAATAACTGGCACATGATTTTTGATAAGTTGTACGAAATGGACATCGAGTCCGTCATGGTTGAAGGTGGAGCCTGTGTGATTAACGACTTGCTTGGTGGATGTGGACCAGTTGATAGTGTCATTGTCACTGTAGCCCCTGTGTTTTTAGGTGAGAATGGAGTACAAGTCTCACCCAAAACTGGCGTCAGTCTTACGGATGTGTCCTGGTGGACAGGGATTCAAGATAGCGTACTTTGCGCTCGATTATAATTACTTTTATTTTTATTTTTACTTTTACTTTTACAAACAGATTCTATAAGATGCATAACGTCCAGAGGTTTCTGATCTTCTAATAATCTTCACCACTTCGCCTCTCTTCAACCCCAAGTATCGAGCCACAGGGTCTTCTCTCTGGATTCTTGGCAACTGCGACTCCTTCAACCTATACCTCTCCAACAATTCCTTTTTCTCATCTCTGCTCAATTTAATATGTTTTGGCACCAATTCATGATGAGTTATATTTACAATCAAGTCATTTTCTTGAAAAGTTTCAATGGTGGCTGGTTGCACCGTGGGGATCAATTTATTGGCACTGGGTGTAATACCATTCTGGTAGATGAATATACCAACACTGAAATTCTTTTCGCTAATGTGTATACAGAAATTCCTCATTGTTTTGATACCAACACTGGCTTCATCACAAAATTCAACCCAAAGTGATCCCATATCGGGGAATTTCTCCAATTGTTCGGCTGTGGGTGTAGCTTGGAAACACATGAGTTTACGTTGTGGCTCTCCCATAGAATTACACACCTTAGTTCGAAATTCTTCCAAAGTCATGTCGAGTTCTTCTTGCGATATGTAATATCCCTTGCATTTTTGTTAGTAATCGAATCAAATTCAAATCTCCGCCCCCTTTAGTACATACTCTATCCTTGACCATCTCCTTCACCGTCTTGTACGTCCTGAACAAGCGGGAAATAGATCTATCGTTGTCGTCCATGTTGTTGTTTAGTGTGTTTATGTGTGTGTGTGCGTGTGTATGTGTTGTTGTATAAGGCCAGTGGTGTGTATCGCTGGTGCTGATGAGATTTGATGAGAGCTGAAAAAAAAAAAATTGTTAAAAAAAAAAGTACGCAATACTAAGAGTCGTGTATTTTAGTCAAACTTCCTTCTAAACAGTAGCTCTATATCACTACTACTTTTCCAAATCTTTGTTTTTATAGTTTGCAACGTCATAGAGTTACTCAACTCTTGCCCTTTGCATTCCAACGCCAACCAATCTGTCGGTTTCAACTTCTTATCCTTCATCTCTTTTGTACTAGCTTCAAACTTGTCGGTTAAAAAGTAGAGTATTTTTGACACTCGCAACATGTTGTGTGACGTTAATTTGATACTACTTTCCAATGCTGGGAGCGACTTGATTTTGCGTTGCGATTTGCCACCAATTTTAACCGATGGTGGTAGACTGAAATAATCAACCTCAAGCAAGCGGAACGTAATCTTTGGCGACTCTTTAATGCTGAATCGGTTGTATAGGATCGGTTGTCCAATCCAGCGTGGTAACGAGCAACGCAACTCATTGATTAGCTCCTGTTGGGGAAATTCAGGTAGGTTGTTTATGTCGCATATCTTGAAATAACTCAAGTCTCGGTAATTACCCAATTCAGGCGAGTATTCAAAAAGGATGACATTAAAATCTGGTGGGAAATGTTTGGGATTGATTACGGGGAAATACTTCAACTCGTCATCGTTATCTGGGTTTAAACAAGGGTTGACATAATTGACTCGAAGGACAGACTCGCCTGGCTTGCTCCTTTCGTGGTATATTTTCTTGTTTGTTTGTAGCAAGCTCATAATAGTGTCATTGTACAGAGGGATTGACTTTGCCAAGCTTTCTTCTGGCGTGTTGAGAAACTCGCTGAGTGGCGGATTGAGAGGCATATCGGCAACACTAGCGCTGGTTGAGTTGATTGGCGATGCTTCATTAAGGCTCCTTTTGGATGGTTTCCTCCAATTCTTGAGCCGACTAGTAATACTATCACTATCGGTTGTCTTCTGCTGCTGCTGCTGCTGCAACTGGCGGATCTCCTCGCGCATTAGTTCATCAAACACCCATTCATACATGGTGTATCCATGGAAAATAGAATTCAACAAGATTAAACCGAGATGGAACCGGTCGTCATCACTGACGCTGATTTTGTGGTTTCCCATTCGTGCAACCGTTTCTGGGTGATCTATGCTGAGGTATGGGTAATCCTTAACCATGTCATCGTAGTATATCTCCACATTCATGACAGATGTGTCTTTAATTGTCACCAACAATTTTCCGGCCTTAATTTCAACCTCGCACCAGTTATTAAGAGTATCCAGACTCTGATATTTCTGTACTAAATCGTCCATTTCTTTGATTCGATATTCCAACTCTTTACCCGTGAGTAATTTGTTGTGGCGACTGGGGAACTTTAACAACTCTTTACATATTAGAATATCCCAAATTCGAATATCACCATTAAGGTATAATGCTATGATTTGTCGCTTATTGTTGAATATTCGTTTTGAAATGACACTATGCGGGACAATCTCGTACCTGGAAATAGGCTTTGAATTAAATGGGATAGGCGTTATGTGCTCAGCCGGGTTGAGTAGTATCTCAATCGGTGTTGAATCAACAAACTCGTCAACTCTCCCATTGCCATCCCCCATGAATGGGTTGGCAAACTTGGGTTCCTGTTGATATGCATTGATAAACTCAATCGAAGCTCCGCCATTTACATTTAAAAACATTGAATTGTACGATTCAGTAGGCTCGGTGTTTTCCACTGAATAGGTACTTTGCATCTCATTGTTTGGCGTTGTATCCATCGACAAGTGGCTCACCAAATCGTAAAATGCCGAGTTCAAATCTTCATTGGGTTGCGATTGCAAATCATCAATCAACGAGTCGTCAACGGGCGAGTAGTCAACACATGTTTTCAAAAATTGGTATTGGGCAAGACTCGATGTGTTGGGGTTGACATACCTGGTTAACGAATCATAATCAGATATGAATATGTTGTCGTCACCATGGCATATAGACACAATTGGCAATTCGTTCCGGGCAATGATTGTAGAAATGCCCAATTTTTCATCAATCGACGTGCATTCATTGCTAGTGAAGGTGTTTTCAAAAAATCGGTCTTGCTTATTGATAAACAAGTTTGACAAGTCAGTCTTGACTACATTTCCACCTCGATCACCAGAATAAAATTCACACATATTCCCCAGCAATGACCAAACGGGGAAATCATGAATGTCAAAGTTCTTGTACACTTTGAATGTCCGCAAATCCCACATTTTGATCAACGTGTCTGAAGATCCACTAAGGAGGAATTGGTCGTTCATCAATAAACATCGGATATTATCCTGGTGCCCAATGAGGCTTCGTATAAACTGCGACGATCGCGAATCATATAAGTTGATTGTATTGCTAGGACCACCCGTGCTAATCACATGGTCATTCTTGGCTAACGAGTAAATCGATGTGGGCAAATTTCCCGTTGCTCGGTTTTCAATGATTTGTATTGGCCTTAGCTGATCCAAGTCCCAGTATACTACATTGCCATCCAAACCACCACTAACGAGATCAGAAGAATAGGCAAGCTTCTTGATGTAGTCGGTGTGGACATTGGGCAATTTGTGCACTGCATTGCTCGCCAAGTCGAGGATCTTGATTGACAAATCGGATGAACATGAGGCTAGGTGTTGATCGTTGTTGATCAATTGTATATCATTTATCCAATCAAAGTGGAGATTGTGGCTGTTTGTGATTTTAAAGTCTCCTCCTTCGGGAATGGTGTGGGGGAGAGTGTTGGATGAAATTGCAGTTTCTAATTTGAGAAGTGACTCGTGGATGTCTGAGGACCCGCTTTCATCTTCGTCGTAGACACCTTTAGTGGTGGTATTAACTATAGAGGCATTTTCATGTTGCCACGTTTTGACCGTACCGTCTCTCCCCGCAGTGTACAACCTCAGCAGAGAATACTGGGTTGCATTTATAGGGAGTATGTGGTTATCGTTTGAATTGGTGGCCCCAATTAAAAAGGATAGACCTTTTTTCTTTGTACATTCAGCAGATGCCATTGTATTCCTAGTCGTTTGAATAAGATTCAACAAAGCGAGTTCCAATGAAGATAATGAAATTTGGTTGAGTAAAAGAAGAAAAAAAAAAGATTTTATCGTGTTAGACTTGAATAACAATCTCCGAATTTGCTGCACGACTTTTATTTTTGCAGCCAGTTATCTAATTCATCAAAAAATGAAGCTACTCAAGGGACATTAGCCAAGAGGAAACTACTCAACAATATAATGTTTCTTCCTATTGAGGGTATGGAGGATCCTCATTGTACTCAAGGATAATTATAATTATCCTTGAATTTTTTATCACTTTTTGTGCGCACTATAGAAAACTCTTTCAGA
This sequence comes from Lodderomyces margitis, assembly GCF_024628925.1. NCBI lineage: Eukaryota > Fungi > Ascomycota > Pichiomycetes > Serinales > Debaryomycetaceae > Lodderomyces > Lodderomyces margitis. Next base: position 136,950 of record NW_026261724.1, read on the forward strand.
GCTAATTCTACTTTAACTTTGATACCATCAATATCTCGTTGAACACTATTCTTACTGTTCTAGCTAAGTATTACAAAGAGGTTTAGTTATGCTATCTCAATGTAATTTATCTGAGAAAACTGACATTTACATGAATTGGTAGCTATTGTAGACAAGTTCTCCATGCGTATCACCAAAAGAAAATTGCTCGTAGCACTTCCTCTGTTGTGGTTAAAGGAGTGAAACTTATTACCAATAGAAACTACAAATGTGTAAAAGTGGCAACAGTTATAGAAAGTATATAAAAACTGCGATACATTTCGTAAAAATCAATGAAAACTCATCAACATTATCATCATAAACATAACCTGCATAATCATCATCATCATCATAGTCATCATAAGAAGGACACCTAATAATCCTTTCTAATGTATTTGAAGTTGGATTGGAAATCATTCTTCAACACATTCTTCAATGCTTTGTTTTCCTTCTCCATTTCTTTGAAACTCTTCTTCAACTCAGCATTCTCATTCTGCAAAAACTCCTCAATCATAAGTAATGCCCTATTCTTTCTTTGCAACTCTTCCATTGTCTCGGGCTCAATCTCTTTAGCGTGTTCAGCAATGTTGTCAATGTCAAACTCTTCGGCAATCTCTTCGATGTCCTCTTGTTGCTCAACATTCAAGATTGCTTCCTTGATATCTTCTTGGTCCATGGTTTGAGACATGGACCTTTTGTTGTTGAATTTGTGTTCCATTGTGTATTGTGTCGTCGTTGTTGTTGGTGTTGTTGCTTAATTTCAAAAACTGTGAGCTGTCGTTAGTAACTGCCAAACGCATTATATCCTTGGATTAAGCTGTTGTACTTACTTTACTCCTACAGTTAAAAAGATGCTTTAAACAGTATAAGCTAAATTGGGAGATGAAAAGCAAAATAAAAAGTAAAAAGTAAAAAGGAAAAGGAAAAGGAAAAGGAAAAGGAAAAGACGTGGTAAAGAGAATAAATTTATGGACGATTTGAAATTGTATTTATACTTTTTAGAAATTTGTTGTCGACAATATACTAATTTTAGCAAGTGTCGTATGAGTAGTAATAAATATATATATATATATATATATATTGTATATTGCATATTGTATATATATTTTTTATATAGGGAATTGCGATCGGAGGACAGACAACAACAACAACAACAAAACTGCGGAGTAAAATTAAATTCTTTCTCTCCTTTCTACAATTTTGTGACAACCAGAAAAAATCACCCCACACAAATTCTTTACAACCAGAGCAAATTCAAAAGTTATACGAAAACGTATTTATACATATTCCTACATATTCCAAATTGCAAAGTGTTATTAAGCATCATAGTAATCATCCCATAATGCCATTCTCAATTATTGAGGAGAAGAGGTTGGTTGCAATAAGCCTATTGATTCTATGTGTGTATGTGTAGTGTGAGTTCCTGGCATCACAAAAAAAAACTCTAACTCGACAAAATGTTCCTTGATTTGTTGCTTTTCTTTTTTCTTTTCTCTTTTGTCGTTTGTTGTTTGTCGTTTGTCTTTTTAGCAACAAAGCCAATCGGAGGAGTTTTTTATTGTTCTCTGTTGCAACTGGACTGAAAATACAACTATAAGAAGCCAAAACGGCCCAGTGCATTGTAGGCTAGGCATGGAGTCTAATTCTTGAAATATAAAAAACCTTTTTCTTCTCTGTGTTGTATAGTTTTAGTTTAGTCTCTAAGTCTCTTTAACCTCTTTGGATTTCTTGCTTTCCCTACTTTTCTCATTGCTTTCATTTTAAATAGAAACGTTTTCTTTACTTTTGAAATTCATTTCAAATTGATTACAACATTTATTACACCCCTTCTCCTCCTTCCCCCTCCCCCTTCTCTTTACCTTTCTAACTTCTTTTCTTCTTTCTTTTGGTTGTTGAATTTCACCTAATGGTAAAACTTTTTGAGGCCAGCCAGTACAGTTTATTTCATTAATTAATTTTGACTCTGTAGAGAGTAAGGAAAAAAGACTTCGAAGTTTAGATAAAGGTACAATGAGAAACAAGAGAAAATTACCAATTCCAGTCACAGTGAAAACTTCATTGATTTAACATCTTTGCTTACTGTCCAATCTAATTATAACAACACTTATTTGAGCTTGAAGAAAAGTTAATCAATGAAGATTGTAATCATTCTTTGTTTCTTTTGTGTTTCAGTTTGGTTACACAAATTCATTATGATAAGAAACACTTTGAATTGAAAGTGAAAAATATTATCGAGGTTCAAGTAGACTCTCCACCATAGACTTTAAGTCTTCCTTTTTGGTGCAGGGGTGGATTGAGTTCCCCACTTTCGAAATGTAAGTCATATGCTCCCAACTTTTGTTTTCGTTTCATCGTGTCCAATTTCCATTGCAAATGATGGGAGGTGGGGAGAGAGAAACTGTCTATAACCAATGGAAATAGTATTAGTAATGTCTTTCGTAAAAATGTGCGTACGATAAAATATATATGTATTTATCATTGATTTCTAAATTATATAAACTATATATTTTTATGTCCAAAATCTGTCATATTTATAATTTTCCAGATTGGATATCTCATCATGTTGAGATGAGATGAGCCTGAAAATACTTTAAGCTGTATTTTGCCATTCGGATATTTACTTCTTGGCTTGACCCCTGAATGTGAAAACTCACACAATTACTACATTCCTATACATCAGCATTTACTATCCATCAGCACCAGTTTAGTTTATCTTCTTTTGGAGACCGTAACCAACACTTGATTGTTAATATTATCGTTCCACAAATGTGCTTAGGATAGAAGAAAAAAACAAGAGTTTCGGAGGAAAAAAATGGCAAAGTGGTAGCTAAAAACATTGACAAAGCAATCACTATTGTAAATTGGAAGCTTTCATGGGTCAGACTTGATACAAATGGAACGAATTAAAATTTCAAAATTACTGGACTGGATCTTTCAAACGACCAGGAAGGCCAACAATTCAGTGCAATAGCGCAGTTGTCATAAGACTGGGTGGCCAAGCTGGTTAAGGCGTGTGACTGTTAATCACAAGATCGAGAGTTCAATCCTCTCCCTGGTCGTTTTTTTTTAATTTTTTGCCTTGAAAAATTGTTCTTTTTTAGTTCAAGGGTAAAGTTGTACCACCATTCCGTGTAGCAGAGAGTATCAAAGTATTGAACTAGGTTTTTGTTGTTTGTTTTTACGTCTCATATGACTTCATTCATAATTATGTGCATTGTTTTTTTATTCTTCTATCTTTTTCGCTCAATTTTGTTGCAAATTTGTTTTCCAACAATTTTTGACATGTTCTCAACAAGTCTACGAATTAAAGAGGTTGCTTTAATGAGAATTTCGAATAGTGGGTAACCAAACACACTATCCAGTGGCGGTGGTGGGAATAGACAAAATGGTTATCTGTATACAAATTGGGAAACAAACCAACTTCGGTAATGTCGTTTGATTAAGGAAATTTAATGCCACTCCTTGAGTAGTCACCTACAAACTACAACACGGTCAATCAAACGTAAAAATGTGAGTACTATTTCAAGCTGTATTTGTGGTACTGGACTACTGTGCTAGGTTGATTTTAGTGCTTACTAAAGTATAGAAAACCAATCAGAGGAGTCCTTTCAATACTGGTCCACCATGGAAAGGCTTCTATATAAGTAATTAGACACCAATAATTAATAAGTGAAGCTCGTACTTCTTTAATCACTGGGCTTTGATTTCTCTTTATCATGGCCAGTGTTCTCTTTCATTGTGAGAGGTTAACAGGTACAGCAATCTATCCAAAATCTACTTGCTTTAGAACCTCCCTGCTATCATATGTTAACACCATACTTGCTACAGAGAATGTTTCCTACTTCTAACTACACATAATGAGCATTACATGAGCACCTCACATCATGTGGTCACTTTCATTTAGGGAAAACGTGACTTAAAACTATTGCGTGGCAATACAACAGAAAACTTTCTTGCTAAAAATCACTGATATGACGCAGTGGTCAAAGCTCCCATAGTTTAGTTGGTTAGAACATTTGTCTCATAACTCACAGCAGTAGTGTGACATCAGAAGATCGTGAGTTCGAACCTCACTGGGAGCATTTCTTTTTTTTATTTACTCTTTAATAAATGGAGCTATACTGGCTTTGCAATTTTATTTTTTGGAATCTGTAGCTATTATTACTACACCACTCTGCTCTTTCTCACCACCCCTCGAGCACCCTCAACCTTTTCTTGAGTCATCTTCTGAACCGAATTTATATTGCATAACGCGAGCCAAAACTTTTCTTTGCTTTTGTAAACAAAGAGAAAAAATAAAATCAAAAAAAAAAAGAAAAGGAAAACATGCGCTGAATGTCAACACAAACAAGACCAATGCCATATGACGCTTTACACTTGAAGTCATCAAATCGAAGCATGGTCGAAGATGACAATACGTGCGCGCCACCGCCGTCACTAAGTTCTTACAGTATAGAGATGCTCAATGCAAAGAGGAGAACAAATAATTCACCAGTCACGGGGATCTACCACCAAGACTTCCCCGACAGGTCCACTGAGTTGAGAAAGAAGTTTATTGCTGTGTTTGGACACACGACTACCACCACGGAAAACTCACTTTCAGATGGTCTTATGGAGGATAAATCGGGTTCAACGTCAAAGTCTACCCTCACTGGTACAGAAAATCGTTTGAAGAGAAGAAGGTATGGCAAGGTGCTAGGTGCACCGAAGAGGGCGAGTCAAAACAATACATTGGAAGATGACTATATTGACGAAGAATTGATCAAAAAGAATGTCGAGGAACGAAAGGAAGTGAATAAATCTCCTGCCAAGCGCCAGCCCTTGAGTGATATCTCGAATGTCTTTAGGAAACCAGTGACTCCAAAGAAGGATCTAGCGGAAGCACCAGCACCAGTATCAGTATCAGTACAAGCTCCAACACCAATAGCGCCAGTAGTTCCAGTAGCGGCAATGCCCCCTATTACAGCATCAAAAGCAGCACCACCCCTACCCACCACATCTGATCCAGAAGAACCACACGACTCAAAAAGAATATTCATCGTCAATAACAAGAAATACGAAAAATTGGAACTATTAGGAAGAGGAGGGTCATCCAAGGTCTACCGCATAAAGGCAGCAAATGGCCATCAATTTGCATTGAAGAAAGTAACACTAAATCAAACAGAAGACATCTCGTCTTTCAAAGGGGAAATTGAGCTACTTCGAAAATTGAGAAACTACAAGCGAGTAGTCAAGCTTTACGATAGTGAAGTGACAAGATCATCCATATACCTAATAATGGAAAAAGGTGACATTGATTTGGCATTGCTATTCCAAAACAGGCTCAACATGAACCTACCCTTGGACTTACAGTTTGTAAGATACCACATGTCGGAAATGTTCAAGTGCGTAAAAGATGTACACGATGCTGGCGTTGTGCACAGTGACTTGAAACCAGCCAACTTCCTCATGGTGCGTGGGATTCTAAAAATTATCGACTTTGGGATTGCCAATGCCGTGCCCGACCATACAGCAAACATATATCGAGAGTCTCAAATAGGAACTCCAAACTACATGGCCCCTGAAGCATTGGAAGAGGCAAGTATGATTGAAGCAAAAAATACGACTTGGCGAGTTGGTAGGCCGTCGGATATTTGGTCGTGCGGATGCATCATGTATCAATTCATCTACGGAAGACCACCATATGCCTCGCTAGCGGGTACAAAGAGGATATTGGCAATCATGAACCCTCAGTATAAAATACAGTACCCACAGTTTGGAATTGGTGATGTACCAGTGCCCCAAAGTGCCATCAATTTGATGCAGAATTGTCTCGCGCGTGAACCTGATGAACGGTGGACAGTAGAGCAATGTCTAAATAGTGACTTCTTCCACCCAAAGGCGGTTGATGAAAACTTTATTACAAAGATTGTCCACCAAAGTGTCAACTTGGGATACAACAAGAGAATCTCGGGGGAGGGAATCACAACCGAAGCCTACGACTCAATGGTAAATGACATTATAGAACAGATTAGAACTTATAATTGCTAATAATTATTTTATCTAGGTCCCAACTTTTGTAAAACTCTTGGTCCTTGCTCTTCCCACTCTTGCTTTGAGATCCACATGTGGTCCTTATCGGCCATGATATTTGCCAAGACTGCACCCCCAATGAAAACCATATTCTTTCTTCTTGGCGGATCTTCAATTCTAACTTTAAACTTGTCTAATCTAGTAGCATCGCCATGTAGGACCTTGGTCAACCACAATTGCTTGAGCTCTTTTTCCAACCTTGATGGCAATCCGGGATACATTGAGGATCCACCCGACAAGACAATCGCCTTGAACAAGGAGGACCTTACGTCAACATCAGCCGATTGGATAGTATTGAACAATGTCTCGCCAACTCCTGGTTGCTCGACATCAACCAAGTGTGGTTGAAATAGACATTCTGGTGCTTCAAATCTTTCACTACCGACTTTGATAACTCTTCCATCAGGCAATTCGTAAGATTCAACCAAGGTTGTGGTTTCAGTGGCCAATTTCGAATCAAATTCCAAGTCATAACTGACATAACATAGCTTCTCCTTTATTTGACGCACAGTTTCAAAATCAGCGGTTCTGTTGAATGCATAGCCACGGCGGAAAAGCAAATTTATCAAGTGTTTTGTAACATCCCTTCCAGCAACATCCAATCTCTTTGTAAGGTGGTTTAAAACGACAGACTCGTAAACGGGGACAATATGGGTCACACCGTCACCAGAGTCAACAACCACACCCGAGCTCAACCCTTGTGCGTACAATGCTAACACTGCTTGAATAGCAACATAAACTCCGCCGAATCCGTATTTCTCAAACATGACCTGACACATTGTTTCCCTATTCTTTAAAGGATTCATTGGAGGTTCGGTCAACAATATCTTTTGTCCTTGAGGGTTCAATTTCATCTTGTCGTAAAAGGCATAATCCCACAAGTGTTCCATATCTTCCCAATTCTTTATAATACCATTCTCCATGGGATAGTTTATCTGAAGCAAGGACCTCACTTGGCTTGCTTCTGATCCACACATCACATTTTTGATCTCGATATCGTCCGGCACAAGAAGGTTTCGTTCTTCTGCCCGCAATATCGGTCTTCCGACCATCGAGGGGAAGGTGTAGTCGGGAAAATTGGTGCCTGCTCTACCAATTTTCACAAATCCTGTTCCTTGGTCAAGTACTATACTAATGGTCAGTCATTGTCTATATTATATAGCTGATGCGATACTTACCAATTGGCGAACTCATGCTTAATATATTGAACCCGAACGCTTGTTGAATTTTCCGGCCGTTCAGTTTTTTTCTGAACAAAATGATTGTCAACGATTTTATTTCCATACGCTACCAAACTCCTATACCAATATTCTATATGCAAACGTTAAATACGAAGTATGACTTTTAATTTCAGATTCGGTCTTTGTCACTCCAAGCCATTCGTACCCTTCTTCACCTTCTTTTACTTTAGCACTTTTTCTCGCCGACTTGAATGTGTCGTCAGATTTAGCTAATTTTTGAGGTGGTTGTCCGGCTCTCAAACTTTCAATCCCATGCTGTTTCCTCACTTGTATGTCTTTGATCCTGTTGATGGCGTTGTTGACATCTCTCTTCATCTCTTTGCGCGCTTCCCATCTTTTTGCAGCAACTTCAACCATTTCGATGTTTGTCCACCCGTTTTCCTCCAACGCGGTCACCGTTTTTGCAACTTGTTCAATGCAAGGAGAAAAGCAGCATATCCCTACTTGTTTCTGTTTTGCAATGACTGAATCCAAATGCGGTATAGCATCCCAGGGAGATGGCAAATCTAAAAACACCACATCACCATCAATCGTGTCATCCACATTGAAACCTCCAGTACAAACGTCGCGATGCGTAATGACGGTATTTGTCAACCCATGGTTCAGCAACTCCGTTTTTGCCTCCAAATACCTAGGTTCATGAAATTCAAATGTAAATACCTTCCCGCTCTCCCCCACTGTTCTTGCAAAAGAATGTGTAAATGAAGCTGATCCAGTTCCGGCTTCAATAACTCTTGATCCAGGTCGAACATTTAATCGCTGTATAATGTATGACGAGTCAGGTGTGTAAACAATCTGAGTTCTATGAGGTAATGACAAAGTCCACATCTCCGGGCTTGGGTACAACAAGTGTATGAATCCGTACCCTTTTGCTCCACGCATCTGGGCACCATACTTCATACCAATCATTGCAGAATGGAGAAAATGGCCATAACGAGTATTGAGGATTTCTCCACTCTTGATATATATAGGTTTGATGGTGGATCTGTTGATAAATGCGAGCACCAAGTCTCCTTCCTCTATGTGGTCTCTGTAGTTAAAAAATGACATGCTAATGGTGTCCTTGGTGTATAATTCTGAACCATTTCTATATTTTTTTTTTTCAACTCTCATCGCCGATTTAAACTTTTGGCATGAAAATACTTTATTTATCAGTAGGCTGACTGGATTGCCACAACACGTTAGATGGAATTAATCGTAGTCCCCCATCGTGACCCCCTACTTTTCGAGTGCTATCCAACACCAGTGGTGGTGGGAATTCATGAAGTCCTTCAAAATTGCATCTACAATTACACTGGCGTAAAAGCACACTTCTTAGATACACTTGCGTTTTCGTTTTATAGTCCTTGCTGTTACTGGCCCTTCTACACACCTCCTACGTCTCTCTAACCCCGTCAAGTGTTTGCCTGGCTCACCAATCTCAGTCGTGCGGACAAATCCAATATCGCTCATATTCAAAAAATTAAGAAAAAAAAATATAAAAATACTCACCAGAGGCTGTAAGACAACTCCACTTGCTTCCTCCCCACCATGTCAGAGGAATCACAACCACCGCAGCAGGTACAACTGCAACCTAGCGATCCACTTGGAACCAATGTTGAGGATTTATACTTGGAAAGTTACGCTTTCACTACAGCAGCTGCTATTGTTGGGTCTGTCGACCGCAAGATATTTGTGTTGCTAAGAGACGGAAGGAACTTTTTTGGTATTTTAAGAACATTTGACCAATTTGCAAACTTGGTTCTCCAAGACACCTTCGAGAGGATTTATGTTGAAGGGGAGCCTAAAAAATTTGGTGAAATTTACAGAGGGGTGTTCATAGTGAGGGGAGAAAATGTGGTTATGATGGGAGAACTCGACATAGACAGGGAGGACGACCATTTGGAAACTCTAGAACAAATACCCTTTGAGCAAGCTGAACAAGAGCAAAGACTGAGCCACGAAAAGCTAATAAAAGAGGAAAAATCAAAGCAAAAGACATTTTTCGAAAAAGGGTTGATATATGATTTCCAACAGACTATTTTATACTAAATATTTTACAACTTGCTAACTGCTTCTACTCTCGAATCAACACTCTTGAAAAACTCATCAACTTCGGGGAACTTGGCAGCTTCTCTTCTTGACAATTGAGCCAAATGTGCTTCATCTGGACCATCAGCGATTCTCAACGTTCTATTCCAAGCATACATCTGTGCCAATTCCGTGTCTTGAGAAAATCCTTCAGCTCCAAACACTTGGATACCCCAATCAAGAATATCGCAAATGGTTTTTGGCGTCTCAATCTTAGCCATGGCAATTTCTCTTTGCGCATGCTTGGCATTGGAGATATCAATCTTGTGAGCCGCATTCAAAACCAACAACAAACACTTTTGAATTTCAATTTTGTACTTCGCGTACTGCATCAAGAACCCTTCTCTTCTGTTCATTGGGCGGCCAAAAATGGTTCTGTGATTTGCTCTGTGAGCGATACGCAACATTGCGAATTCACCAGCACCAATAGCTCTCATACAGTGATGGATCCTACCTGGGCCCAAACGGGATTGAATTAACTCAAATCCTCTACCTTCGCCTGCCAAAATTGTTTCTGGCATCAATTCAGCGGGAACTTCATAGTCTTTAAAGACAACCTCACAGTGACCGTGAGGTGCGTCATCGTAACCAAAAATACTCAAAGGCCTGACAACCTTGGCCTTACCCGAATTTATGGCATCCTTGACATTAATAACCAACACGGAGTGGTTTCTAAAGATATTACTGTCATCATTGTTTGTTTTGCACATAACCAACCAAACAGCAGTTCTTGGATCACCCGCACCAGATGCAAACCACTTGGTTCCGTTCAAAACATAGTTACCACGTGAATTCTTAATTGCAGTGGTTGCAATGTTTAAAGCGTTGGATGATGAAATTCCCTTTTCGGTCATCAAAAATGCTGATCTAATCTTACCGTCCAACAAAGGTTCCAAATATTTTTCTTTTTGCTCTTTTGTACCATACTTTGCAAACAATTCCATGTTACCAGTATCCGGTGCACTGGTGTTGGTTGCTTCCGGTCCAGTGTGGCATCGTCCTAAATACCTAGCCATCAATCCGTATTCCAAGTTGGTATATTGTGGACCCTCTTTGTAATGTTTTGACAAAAACATATTCCACAAACCCAATTCTCTAGCCTTTTTCTTCAATGGCTCAATAATAGCTGGGAATTTTTCCCATCTTGTAACTGGATCGTCGGGGATTTGTGCTTCGAAAGTTCTATCAGCAGGGATACAATACTGTTCGACAAAGTCTTTTGTCTTTTGAATAGCTTCGAGACCTCTTGGAGAGACTTTATCTAAAAAGATAGCTGGGATATCGTCTTTAACTGACATTGTAATTAGGAAGGTTAGTAGTGTTGTTGAATTCAATATAGATGACGCTGGAGAAGGAATTGCACGGAAATAATACATATATATATACACTTGCATATATTTTTTTTTTCATAACCCCACATTCCTCACCTCACCTTACCTCACCTCACCACGGAAGTGATTTTTACTGGGCTATCATATTTTTTCTTTTTTCTATTTTTTCTCTTTTTTATCCGCAGCCGGAGATTTTTTTGTGGCGGGTATTCGGGTTTAGATTACTGGAGTATGCATATACATGGTGATCACGGAGGGGTAAAAAAGACGAGAAAAAGGGAGATCAAAATGTTCCTTTTTATGAGGTTTTATTAAGAAAATATTGTTGGGGGAGATGGATGCAAAGCTTAAGTCGTCAAGAATCTGTCGTAGAGCGTTTTGAAAAATGCAGTTTTGTCGTAAAGAGGGAAGGGGGGAGGGGGAAAGACATATCGTAAAGCATGTTGTCATAAAACCTTCATCTCTCCATCGTTCACCGTTGACTAGCTTAATTTCCCTTTCCCAAAGAGGTAAGACTTACCTCAATCAAACTCAACAGGTAGCGCAAGACTAAAAGGAAAAGATGCGGACATAACTGTTCGAAAAAAAAACTGTTGCCTTCGTAATACATTGTTCTTACCAATAATCACGCCACTATGGAAATAGAATCAGATATCCCCCATATCCCCAACCATAAACTATCGGAGAAGGAGTTTTTACTCAGTACGCCAATTTCAACAGAGGAGAGACAGAAGATTTTTGGCGAATTGGTAGAAGCCATCAAAAGTGACAAACTTGCTCCGTACTACGAGTATTTACACGATCAAGTCAAGGACTTCCCCTTTGATAAATCACTTTACAAGGAACTAGCACTGGAAAATGAAAAAGAAATCAACGAATTGAAGCTGAAGATTAAAGAGGCTGAGGGAGAGGAGGAAACAGAGTTGGATGTTGTCACCACGACAACAAAGTTGGCTGAGTACTACACGCAGATTATTGACAGAGCCAATGCTACTGAAACATTAAACAAAGTGTTGGAATTAACTTCAGATACCGGTAAAAAGATTGACATTTTGTTGACATTGACGAGACTCGACTTTTTCTTCAATGACTTGCCTCAAGTTCGCAAAGACCTTGATCAGATTTCGGTACTTATTGAGAAAGGGGGTGACTGGGAACGCCGTAATAGATTCAAGGCTTACAACGGGATCTATTTGCTTGCCACAAGAAACTTTGCTGAAGCTTCGAAGCTACTTACAGACTCATTAGCAACTTTTACATCGACCGAATTGTGCACGTATGAACAGATCGCCCATTATGCAATTGTGGCTGGAGTGATTTCTTTAGACAGAGTTGATTTGAAGGAAAAGATTATTGATTCGCCGGAAATCTTGTCGATTTACTCGTCAGCACCACAGTTGGAGCCTTTGTTAAACTTGACCAACTCATTATACACATGTCAATACAACTGTTTATTTGACTACCTTTTACAATCATATGACCAGTTGCTTTTACCCAACAAGTACTTGCACGCCCATGCAAACTATTTTCTTCGAGAAATGAGATGCAAAGCTTATGGCCAATTATTGGAGAGTTACAAGTCTTTATCATTGAAGTCTATGGCAGCTAATTTCAACATCAGCGAGGACTTCTTGGACCAAGATTTGTGCAGGTTTATCCCAAACAAGAAACTCAACTGCGTTATAGACAAGGTTAATGGAATCATTGAAACAAATAGACCGGATAACAAAAACAACCAATACCATTTGTTGATCAAGCAAGGTGACGGATTGTTGACCAAGTTGCAAAAGTATGGTGCTGCAGTAAAGTTGAGTGGAGCTGAAAGAGTTGTATGAAGTAGAGTAGGGTGTATAGAAAGTTCTCAATAAAATTAGTTAAAAAAAACAACAGAGAAAAAAAAAAAGAAGTCCACACATCTTCCTTTCAACATCAACCAATGTCATCTAAACCAATCAACTCTAGTATTCTCTACGTTGGACTGATTCCATTTGAATGGGACGAGGAGGTCGTAAAGTCAGTTGTTTGCGGATCAGGAAATGTCGTAGATGTGAGATTGGGATTCGACTTTGAAGGTAAAAATAAAGGATTCTGCTTTGTCGAGTACCAAAGCACGCGGGACGCCCAAAGAGCCGCACCGTTGTTGAGCTCTATATTGATACATCAGCCTCTTGGACTCCCCAAGAGACTTAAAATTGAAGGATCAAAGGAGGCGTTTAAAGGTAGTAGTGCTTCTCCTGAACCAAGGAGAGTTCTTGCGCTAAATAGAAGCAAGTTGCCTAAAAATGTCCAGTTACCACCAGAGATGATGCAAAATGACCGCCAATTCACAGGAAGGACCAACTCGCCCCTACCACCAACCCCAACGCAAAAAAACACCCCCATGATGGCACCGACTGCACAAAGTTTCAACCCAAATGTGCCCCTGCATGGGCCTGCTGGGAGTGTGCCCATGAAGTTCACGCAGGCGACAAAGTCATATCCGTACATTCCTAATCTTCCATTTGCCACTCCTGATAATATAAGCACCACATTGGGCAAGATCCATCCCACACAGTTGATTGAAAGTCTTGCCAATATGAAAAATGCGTTACAAGCTGACCCATCTAGAGTACAAGATTTCTACCAAATGAATCCAGAGTTTGCCGTGTGTGCTGCTCAAGCGTTGTTGTTGATGGGGTTTGTCGATAACGAAGTGCTTACATCGAAATCAGTGTCGTCCACGCCACAACCAAGTTCACAGCCATTGTACCAACAACAGTCACAGTTTCAACAGGCAAACAACGGACTTTCGCCGTACATGTCACAGCCGCAGATGGCAACAAGCTCTGTGTGGTCAAGATTACCAGTACAGACACAGAATGCATTGCGAAATATGGACGCTGCGCTGATAGAGAAGGCTTTCGAGTTTATCAATATGACGGAAGAGTCTTTTCGGGTATTGTCATACCACGAGAAGATTAAAATCAACCAGATTAGACAGCAGCTTGGTGCTAATACGTATCCTGTGTAGATTAATAGATTTATATTTCATTTTTCATTTTTTATTTTTTATTTTCTCTCTCTATTTCTGACAATACTTTCATACCAAAAGTAAAAGCGCTTATAACCCCTTTTATACTACAGAATGGATCTGCCGGTTGTTATTGATTTCGAAGTGTCAAATGGAGACACTAATGGTGTTCCATTCTGGTTGCGTGATGTATTTGATCGTGCACTAGACGCTGTTGGTCTTGGCAATAGGCTGGCGTCGGACGAGGCTATTGCCAATCTCGTCAAAGTAGATCACACACAGTTGGTGGATAAGGAATGTGCAATATGCTACGACAAGTTCCTGACGGAGAAATTAGAGATTAAGGAGTCTCTGCAACTGGACGATGGCGGCAAATACAAGGAGTTGATGAAACTAGATCTAGAGTTGAAAAAGAAACTTCGAGAGGAGTATGGCGTGCGGATGGAGGCCCTTGAAAGAAAGTCAACGTTTAATGATCCACACTTGTTTTTCCCTACTGATGTTGGTGGCAGTTCTTATAGTAGATTTCCCCAACGCAACTTGTCAACGTTTAAACAAGTGTCAATCGATGACCAATTCCCTGGTTCCAACGGCGACAACAAGGAGAGAAAAGAAAAGAAGATAGAAGAATACAAGAAAGAGGGTCACATTGCCGTCAAGATGCCCGAGTGTGGTCACATTTTTGGATTATCATGTATCGTTGAATGGTTAAAGGCCCATGTCTCATGTCCCTTGTGCCGAAAAGAGGTTGAGGCTAGGAAAAATGACCCAAACGTGTCCAAGAGAGAGAATATTGAGGATAATGTTGTTGCAAACTACAATAATGAGTCTGAGATTGTTGAACATCTAATGACCCACTCAACCGACGTATTCCGTCCATTTAGGCGACCATTTAATCCACGAGTAACTCCAGTAACTGATTCCTACATGGATCAAAACTGGGCCACACCACCTTACCAACCGCGTCCATCTAGATCTAGAGACCCAAGTATCGTATTACCGAAAAAGTTTCCCTTTCCTGATCCTTTAGGAGGAGCCAGCCTTCCTCGCATGAGAAGAAATTTTCGAGAATCAAGGCGAGTTAGGAGAGCACGATCAATGAACAGTAATGATGAGGAACAAGAAGCTCGGAGGAGAAGAAGTGGGTCGAATGAGTCGGGGAGAAGCGCAAGAAGGGTCAACTTTTCCCCTCATACTACAAACATTGACGATCTACACGATTCAAGCGATAGCGAAGTATAGTGGAAAATTGCATAGGCTATGAATTTCCTGAGTTTACTAAAGCTAATAATAAATTATAAAATATATCTATGTATATTCTCTCTACATAGCATCGTCAGGTCTGTTTTGTTCAATTGGAGCTTTTCTACCCTTGTCTTGCAAGCTTGCATATCCTTTGATGTTTTCTCTGACCTCTTCTCTGCCTTCTTCTTCTTCCAACTCTATGCGCTTTTCATATGCCAATTCAGAAGCATTTTCAATAGTCTCTCTAGCTCTTGAAGCTAAATCATCACTCTTACTAGACCCAGTAGTAGATTTGACTGTTTCTTGAGCATTCTCAATTCCATCAGCCAAAATCTTTCCCGTTTTCTTGTTGACAGTTTCAGCAGCTCCCTTGACCTTTTCAGTAGCATTTTGAATCGTAGATTGAGCACCATCTTTGGCATCTTCAAGGCTCGATTTAGCATTTTGAGCTGCGTCTTGTGCCTCGTCCAATTTGGTGGCAATCTTTCTACCACCATCTAAGTTGGCTTCTTGAACTTTGTTTTCCAATTCACCTTCCTTTTGCTTCTTTTCCTCCAACCCCTTCTTACCAAAGACAGCTTGGGTAGCGGCATCGACTATTCCATAGTTTCTCGAAATGGAAACCTGTGGTCTGTAAGCAATTGCTGGTCTAATTGATCTAATAACAGTTTGACGAAACATTTTAGAATTAATAAATTTATCCTTATTGATGATGGGAAAAGTGATCACGTCAAAAGACAATTGTCCAGGATTTTGATTGCTATTTATATATTGACTCCACATTAGATTACACAAAATTAAGTTGCTGCTCGGTATAGCAATAATTCGAATTTGTGCCTAATTGTAACCACACTTTGAAATTGATTGAGATCAATGGACACTATTATAATGACATAGTTGGTTTCAGATCTTCTCGAAAGGCTTTCGACAACTATTTGGTCCGCATATGGTGAACCTTCGAGACTTGAAGGTGTTGTGGTAATGTAAAATGTCAACGTCATGCATGAGATGCAAACTTGCACAAAAATAAACGAATATCACCGGCTAAGTAGGAGATTCCGCACCCGACCAACAGATGTACGAAAAGAGCTCCGCAACAGAAAATACATTGGTCCTTCAATAATATCTTGTGATGAGTCAATGATTCGCCAGGCCTAAAAGGTGGTGGTTTAGTAAGAAGTTGTTCACTACAAGTGGTTCCCAAATTGGTTTAAAACTTCGGTGATATCATTAGATTTATGATGATGAGGTTCATATTCTCGATATCAGGTGTTATTTCTAACTTGACCTGAACACCTTGTTGCAAAAACCATGGCTCCACGAGAATCGGAGTTATCAGTGATTTACGGCCAAATTCAGCTAATTCGAGATCTTCTCCAAATGTTGTATTCTAGATACATTGGTACCAAGGATGACCGGATATTCCAAAAATTGGAGCCATTAATAGTTTTGTTTTTGGTTTTTATTATTGACCATCAACAACAGAATTACGATCCCAAAAATTGATGATTGAGTGAATACATGCTGACTGTTTCAATCTGATTTGTTACCAGTTGGTATTTCTCAACGAGTTGTATTGTGACAAACGATAAATCGGATCCACTTTCTAGTAATGCTGGAAACAACAGCAATCCTTCCAACATAAGTTTCACTCACTCAACATTGCGTCCATTGAATTCAGAAATTGGAAAGCTTTGGTGGGTTTAGCGTCACCCACAGACGTATTGTCAACTAACCTGTTTTTGTTCATTAGTTGATTGGGTGTTTCCATTTTTCGATACTTTCTGTGCAAAGCACTGGTTATTGGTATGATTAGAGTTTGCATGAACCAGACAGCGGTCTTATTGTTTCTTCTTGCTATCTCCTTCACCAAATTGGTTACCATTGTTGTTTCCGAATCGCACGCTTTTACCATTTCCAAAGATTGGGTTACCTCTCAATCACCCAAGGGCAATTAATTTATTCCTTTTATGCCCTCCACAGTTTTTGCTAATAGTGCGATTTGGAAATAGGGTACACTCACGCCACATTGAAGTAAGTTGACTATATGAATCACCTTATCTACCTTCCCGGCCTCGGTGAGGTATCCAACTAGTCCAAAGAAACGTGCTTTGAAAACATCAAACTCCTGACGTCCTTGCTTTGTGGCACCCAATATTTCCAAAATGTGGTCAACATGATTGGGATTTTTAAATTTGGCCCTTATTTCATGATAAAAAGGGGTGCAACATCAACCTCATTTTCTTGAATTAACAAACTGATCCATCGGAGGCATTGCCAAAATAAAGTCCACTGGGCAATCTTCACAGGGTCAATTGGTCCAAATTGTGGTGGCGGCTTGTTGTCGTTGAAACTTTTTCTGGGAACTTTGGTCATAGTGTTGGTTTCGATTGATCATAGTAGTTAAAACAAGAAACTGTCGCCTCACTGCAATGTATCACGAAGGGATAAAAGTATAACAGAAGAAAGTAGCACGAACACTTATTATATTTACATCAGTTGTAAAATCGCGTACGATAAAAAAGTCCTCAAACAACAAACATATGGTTGTTATATGGAACCAGGCTTCTATAGAGTATCAATGACGCATCTGAAAGCATGTCACATCCTCATGCAAAAGCTAAATAAGGTAAATTGATTTTCGTGCATATCTTTCATTCTCTGATTTTCTCTCCCACGGCTTCGTGCGTGACTATATGCAATTAGTTGCAAAAAGAAAGAAAACAGACTAAAAAGACAAGGGGGAATACAGTTAAAAAAGTTGTGATATAAAAAGGAGCTCTAAAGGACTGAACTCCTCCTGTTTCTACCTTCTAACCAACAAGGCAAGATGATTTCAAAACCTTTAAACAGACAAGTCCTTTTTGCATCTACCCAAATACGCCGTTATGCAAGCAAACAACAAGCATCTCCTTCATTAAAACAATGGGCAACCGAGCACTCCCCGCAGTTTGTCACCGACTTGAAAAACCAAACAATGCAAGCAGCTTCAACGTTGAATAAAAAAACAGGCGAGTTTCTCTACGAGGGAATCGACGTGGCACAGCTTGTTAAACATCGCAGTGATGCTATTCACAAGGTACACGAAGCTGAGCGTGGATACAAGAGCTTGAAGGACAAGGGGGAGAAGGTCGAGAGTGAGCAGTGCCGTCCTGACGATGGATTGTAAGGGATGTTGTATGTCCTGGTGTTTTTACGGGCACATCAAAGTATATAGTGTATATGGGTTTTAATGAAATTGCATATAAACGCAACACAGTAGAGTATACATTGCCTTCTCTAACAAATGTAACAATTAACAATTGCAAAACTATATAACTTAAATATTCTTAAACTCCTCCAATAATTGATCCAGTTTGACGTTTTGTGGTACTGCTGGCGCCGATTCCACCTGTTTCAATGGCGGCTGCAGTTTTCGCTCAATCACCGACAAAAAGTTGCTAGGTACGTATCCCACTTTCCCTGTCCTCGTTCTCACCTTCCACCATTTGGATTCGTTTCCTAATGGATCCTGTTTTGATAATATTGCCACCAATTCATTTGGTTTCAACTCGGCTTCCATTTGTGGGTTTTCTGGATTGAATTCGTACAAGGCCTTGGCAAATTGTAAGTTTGATGGGTCAAAGGGAGCGTTTGGTCCCCCTAGTTGTTGCTGTTGTTGCTGCTGTTGAATTTCCATTTTGCGCCTATTTTGTTCGTTAAGCATTTGAATAGCTTTGCTTAGTAAATAGGGAAGACCGATGGATGCGGCGAGGAAAATGAGGAGTGGCTTGAATGACAATCTTGGTGGTTTATTAGCATTTGCTCCATTTCTCTTGATTTGATCTTCCAACTTCTTTTGCTTAGCTTCGAATTTGTTGAATTCATTCAAATTAATGCCATTGTTATACACTTGCCCCGTTAGTTTAGCAAACAACTTTTTAGCAAGATTAATCAAGGCAAATATCCCAAGTAGTGAGCCAAGGGCGTTTTTTAAGTTACCAAACTGTTCAGCAAGGTTGACCATGGTGAAAAATGATGAATGGGTTGCCATGTATGTCGCCTCCAACATTTGGGCAAACCCACCAACAGCACCTATTATACTCTCAATCAAATTGAATGTTGCCTGTGTTCCTTCCCCAAAGCCTCCTTGCATCATACCGGGTTGGCTATACATGCCACCTCCGTAGCCACCGCCATACATTCCCGAACCGTACATCCCCGAGCCATACATTCCCGAACCATACCCAGACCCATACATGCTAGAGCCATAGCCTCCTCCGTACATGCTTGATCCAAAGCCTGAACCATATCCTGATCCATACATGCCCGACCCGTAGCCAGAGCCGTATCCAGACCCATAGCCCGAGCCATACATTGACGACCCATATCCTGATGAGCCGTAGTTGTTGCCATAGGTAGAAGAAGTGCCATATGCGTTGTTAGTGGTATTGTTACCATAAGGTGACGTTTGGGCCATGTTGTTGAATTCGTTGGTGAGCGACGTTGGACGATCAGGCAACGATGGGTTTGTTGATGTCCCTGTCCCTGTCGTCGTCGCCGTTGCTGTGGAGCCTGCAGCAGCAGGTATGTTTGCGGGTTGTTGAGTTGATGCTGCGCTTGTGCCCTGTGATACTTCCCAGGGTTTTGTTCTTGGTGCTGATGCAGACATGTTGTGTTAGTTGGTGTCTATTGTAGATTAGAGGATGGCTTGAAGTTGTTTTCCAAATTTTAAAGTGGAGTAAATTTTTCCTTGAGTCTTTCGATTTTTTTCTGTGCGCTTTTGCTTTGACTTTGATTTGTAATTGCTGAACATTGAAAGGGACAAGCAGGTGGGAAGCCACGAAGTTGGAAATGTATACAGATAAAGGTAGGTCAACCGCATACTTCTTCTTTTCATCTCTGGCGCACTCACGATGTAAAAGTGCTGGAAATGTGGGTTGATCGACCCCACGTTGAAAGTAGCGGGGAACCGCCACAAACGGGAAAATGCAACTGCAGAGCTCTCTCCGCGCGAGTTAATCTATCACTTCGAAACCTCTAACACTTACAAGTTATCCCTCTGCCACGAGTCCTAAACTCTTTTGTTTTTGACCTGCAGATGATGGATCTGATGGTCCTCCTTGTCTTTGCTCCTCGGTTGAAACTAAATGATTACACAAAACCTCAACAGTTTGAACCCTTATAAAAATACAAACGATGTATCTTTTATGAAGTCTACTCTATACGCCTTATACATCTACAATAACGGCCCATAGCAAATATGCAAAAAGTGTAGTATATCCACCGACACACCACATGAATGTACTGATTTGGACACTCTTTGTATACCTGTCTAGTCATGGCAACGGCTCATTCGAACTGCTCAACCTGTTCAAGTGCAAGTACACATCGGTTCCGTAGCCCTCCATTGAAATCAACTTTAAATCACCGCCAAAGTATTGCGCATACAAGCGACTAATGGGCAAACCGTAACCAAACCCAGCCATTGGGGCTTTGAAGCTAGTTTGACTGTATTCTGGTTCTAATACGGGTGTTTCATCAACAGTTGTATACAAATATGTCCAAATCAACGGCAAGGACGAACGAGGGATACCACCACCTTCGTCAGATATTTTTATGGCGATATCTTCAGTACCTTCAGAAATGATGACTTTAATCGGTGGGTACTCCAAATCGTTGATGTCGACCTCATCCAACTTTGTTCCTGGATGCTCTTCAACATACTTTTGTTTCAACTTGGGTGTGTGGAACTCAATAGTAGCACGCAAGGAGTTTTTCAACGTTTCAAATAACATGTGGATCAAGTGGCCAGGGACATACATGAAATTAATATCTTGTTGGGGTGCAACCAACTGTATCTCTGGGGCCTCAAAAAGCCCGTAAAACTCTTCACAAATGTATTTAGCAGTTTCGATTGCATCTTCAGCAATCTCACTCACATTACAATCAGTGCAGATAACACCAACATAGTTTGACCTGCCCGGTTTCTTTGTTGAGCCTTCTGAGCCGTTGATTAACGTCAGTAGACGTTGCTTCGTTGGTGAATTCTGGGCCATGTTCAATGCTAAATGCTGGCCAATCAACATACGAATGCCAATTCTTGACATGTAGAATCGATCAAGAAAAGTTTGAATTTGCGAATTGACAAACACGGTTTTGTTTTTCGCCTTCCATTCCTGAACCCCTTGGGCCATGGTGGCCACAGTGGCATCATGTCTCTTTTTGATCTTTTCCAAAGCATCAAACACCGCCTTATTATATGCATAAACTTCTTTCGGCCATACAATGTTTGTAGGGCAGGGCAGGAAATAGGTCATGCCATACGTGGGAGATTCGCTTCGTATAGTTGTGTTTTCCTGGTCCTTTGACGGTACCCTCGTTTGGGAAATTGTAGGTAGCTTGCCTTGGTTCAGCTGATGGTGGTGATGGTGATGTCGGACTACTATGCCGTCATCGCTGAATACATTATTTATAGCTGGGTTATCATCTTGCACTTCGGATATTTTGTGTACCTCTTCTGTAATGTTTGGTTGGTCGTCGAGTTTGTCAACTTTGAATCCATTGTTGTTGCCGTTATTGCTATACAACAACTTTTTCAAATTCTCATCAATTGTGGGCTTCGGCAAGTCTGTCAACTCTTCGAAAGATTGAGCATACCAATTTTTGACCTTAATAGTTGACGGACTCTCGTTCAATCCCAATGGTGCATACTCCAAATCCTTGACCTTTTTAGCTAACCGTATCGGCAACTCCTCAACGATGAATTTGGAAGCGAGGAATATTGATCCTGGTGAAGGGGTAGGACCAAACTGGACCATCTGTCGTAATGATATAGGTGTTTGATTGTAGATGGCATAGTGGAATATTTTATCCTTTAAAGCCTTTGTTAACTCCCAACCTGTACCCATTTTGAAGTAATGTGTTATGAGATAAACAGGTGATTTCTCTAGTTTATCGATTAATGTTGCTTAATCCGCGATGAGTGGTTGTTCTTTATCGTGTGCCAAAATTCTCTTAGGTTTCCCCTTTTAAAATAAAAGTTGAACAACGAATTTTCGACAGTGGAGGAAAAAGTTACACAATATTTGTAAAAAAGAGGTAGTGTACTTTGGTTATGGAGTCATATGCTATATAATTGTCTGGGGAAAAGGTCCCCCAAGATTTCGGAACTTTTACACGACCAAAGTCAAAGACCACCTAAGTTTTAATGTACAAAGACTTTCTAAAATCCTATAGCAACTGATAGGAGACGGAACGAGTTGAAAACTGTATTCTTTGCAGCACGATTGATGGCGTAGTCCTCTCAATTTGTATCATTGGGATGAAATTTCAGTGAGAGGTTGAAATATGTTTTCAAAGGAGATCTTTGAATTGAGATTCGATTGGACTTTATTGCAACAATCCTTCTTAGATGTTTCGTGCCTTTCAGCTCACAAGTAGGGAGTTGTAAAATAGCAGAGGAATGCATAAATTGAGAGAGACTGCAAGGACTAGAAGATCGTACCACTTGTAAAACAATAGCTGTCATAAGCTTACTAGGCAAGATTGATAGATATATCACCGGGCCCTTTTGCGAAATCTAAACCAGAAGCTTAAAGGGAAGCAATTGAACCATTTCCGGGTCATCCATGGCAGACTATTCGCAGTGTTAGTGCGCTGAATAGCATTAAAGAGTCACATAAAACAAAAAAAGACAATAAATAGTGAGACAAAATTCTATTGGACAGAGACAAGAGATCAGACCACAAAACAAAGGAGCCACCAAAATGCATGTGCTTCATAGCTTTGTTAGGGATCCATACTTAGAACAACAGACTACATTGCAAATCATCCGTTTCGGAGTTGACCACAAGAAAGAAGTGGTTATGGAGTGAACTGTAAATGTGTCAGGACCAATGGAAGTACACTTTTTGTATAAGTAGAAACTTTCTTCTAAACGCATGTGAGAGAAAAAATTATCAAACCAAATACTTAGGAAGAACGGAAGATTTGATTTGATTTAGGTACAGTGGTAGCGCCAGACAAGGAAAAGAAGAAGCTGGACAAACGGGTAAAAAAAAGGTGGCATGACTTAAAAGGTATTCTCTGCAAAGGCTATGTAGCAAGGCTGTGAAGACTATTTTTTTACAGCCACTTTGTTTGAATACTCCAAAGTGCAATTACTGTTATGTAAGAAAGAGAGGCAGTTCTAAATTCTATCTCAGTGTTGATTTGGTATTAGAAGACCTCGGGGATTATCGTGCGAATGTATTTTGCTGTTGATACGGATAACCGGGGGAAAAATATATTTTTTTAAGCTCGGTTTAATTACGATAATAGAATATCACACAAAAATGTACTCCTGTTAGTCATTGAAAATGAGTCAACTCTATATAAATACTGCATATAAATGACGATTGCGTAATTCACAGAAAGACAAAAACCTGGAGAAACGGAAACAGACTGAAGAAAATTAATCTTATTTTCAAATATAAATACTGAATCATATTTCCAAAAGTTTTGGATATTCAGTTCTCCTTCTCATCATCCTTTAATATATTAAGTTCATACCCTTTTTCGATTTACTACTAATACTACTACACACACTACAATTACAATGCCAGCATTTTTAAGAATTTCAAGTATCCCAACTGCTGCCAGGCACTGGATGCCAGTTGCAAAACCACAATTGACGCAACTTACATTAAAACAGTTTTACTCATCTAGAGTAAGATTTGTAAACTATAACAACATAAATGAAATATCTTTGGTTTCAAATGATGATATAATAAATGCTACCTCAACCAGCGCCAACAACAAAGAAGATGGTGAGGTTTTCGAACCCACAGTATATTCTTCAGAAGACATACACACAGCTGGTCCTGTAAACAGAGCTTAAGAATCAAGTTTCTGTTTTTGTGCTGATGATTTTAATGATTTAACGACTCGTTCATAGCCTTTTTTGAATAAATATTCTAAATGTTGTATTTACCACATGTAGTGTAAGTGATATAATTGTGTCGAGTTGCGTTTAAGTCCAAGGTTAATATAATGACATGCTCTGTTTACAATGCACACAGATTTGGCTTTAAGCTTTGATAAGCTCTCTTCACAGCTGAGATCGCTGGGCAACTACGTAAAAGAAGATTTGAAGATAGCAAACGTTTTGTTATCTGATACATTTTTTGGTGACGATTTGGTAAGAAAGCGGAGAACAGTTTAGTTGCAATCGTCCACCCCCCTCTCGATTACGGCACACGTTCAATTATAGAGAGGAGAAAATCTAAGAAGCATTTTCAACCTGCAGCAGTGTTTATCAGTTGTGGTACTGTCAAACTTTAAGAAGTAAAAGCTCCGGGAAGAGGAGAAGAAAGGGTAGCGCCTCCAAATTGTCGTCAAATTCAACAGGCCCCGCGCACACACAACGCCACAGCTCTAGCGCATCATCATATCCTACAATGAAGGTAGCTGTCGGCCAATTATGCTCGTCCTCAAACATCACCAAGAACTTAGGCATAGTGTACAAGATCCTTAACCTTGCTGTACAGAACAATGTTCGCATTCTTTTCCTACCAGAAGCCACCGACTACTTGTCTCAAAATGCGAAGCACTCGCTCCAATTGTCACAGCAAGTGAAGTCGACGTTTCTCACTCCACTACTTGACCACATAAGAACCCTAAACAAAGCCACATATTTGTCAATTGGTATTCATTTGCCTAATTCAACCACCTCGAAAGTCGAAAATGTCCACTTGTTGATTGACCCAACGGGAAAAATCGTATCGCAGTACCAGAAATTACACTTGTTTGATGTCGACGTGCCCAACGGACCCATACTTAAAGAGTCGAACTCAGTTGAACAAGGCACTGAAGTAACACCGCCAACACCAATTGACCAAGTAGCCAGTGTCGGTCTTTCCATTTGCTACGATATCCGATTCCCCGAGCTTAGTTTGAAACTTCGCCAACTTGGTGCTAATATTCTTACCTTCCCCAGTGCCTTCACTACTAAAACAGGAGATGCCCACTGGGAAGTGTTGAGCAAAGCCCGTGCTTTGGACTCACAAAGCTTTGTCGTCAACGCAGCTCAATGCGGACACCACGACGTTGGCACGAGCGACAAGGGCAATGTCGTGGAACGGATTAGTTATGGCGACTCCATCATTGTTGATCCTTGGGGCACGGTATTGACCAGAGCAAAGAAATTCGATGACAAAGACTTGGCTGTTGACAGTGACGGCGATTACTATGAAGTGATTTATGCTGATCTCAACTTTGACCACTTACAAAAGGTGAGAACCAACATGCCATTGCTAGATCAAAGAAGAGCAGATGTGTTTGGAGAGTTGTAGCAATAGAAAGCTCCTGTACATTTTTTCTCTCTATATACCTCTAATGGTTCACCATGCCTAAAAAATTCTGAATATCATTCACGTCAATCTTGTCCTTCAAATACTCAATCCCCTGATCAATGGTGTCACTTCCAATATTCTCCCTCAAGTAATCGAGCCCCTCATCGAGGATTGGGTTGCCGGTTTTTAACCCACCCTTTGCGGCTCCTTCAGCAGCTCGCCAGTATTCTTGATAGCTTTGCTCCTGATCTTTAGCAAATGCTCCCATTGCTCCCTTGCCAATTCTATAAAACATCGAAGCAAAGCTTTGAATGTGGGGAATGTCAGAGTTGTAAAATGTGTCCCAGCCTCGAACAGATATGCCATACGCCACAACAATGAACGTCACGACTAGTATCAGCTTTAAAAGACTAATTGTAAACCTGATCCATGCTTTGGCTGACTTGACAAGTATTGAGTAAGCTATGTATGCAGCAATTATTGTAAAGACAATGTTTGTATACTCTGGGTATCTCTCATGAGCAGCAACAGCCAAGCCTATAGCAGTTGCAAGGACTCGCTGAAGGATGGATATGGCAAATGCAAAAATATCGGCTACCTCCATAACTCTGTAACTCTTTTGGTGGATATCTGTTGTGCTGTTTAAGAGTGAATTTCAAAAAAATGCAAAAGAATTTGATTGTTTACGTGGAGAAAACTGACACATCCATGCACACATAGTCAACACCGAGTCCCAGCTGAGATCTACTTTTTATCCATCAGTGAAATTTTTTTTTTTTCAACCTCTTTTTCACTTCTTCTTTTTCCTTCTTTAGAAAGTTGTACTCCGAAAAATTTGGCAATACGTACAGTTATTGGTATGGCTGGTGGATTCGGAGCTGTTTCGTCTTTGATTTGGCACTTATGTTCAGTGATAAGAGCTCAATTCTTGCCATAAGGTCGTCATTCTCGCCTATTAAGTTAGGGAGATAAAATTTTGATCTTGAGATTGAGTCAGAGCTGTTTTGAATCTAGTTAGTCCATGCTGTTGGCTTATTGTTGATTACATTTCGGTTAGATCAAAAGTGGTTAAAAAGAATATTCAAAGGGTTGGAAACTTTTGAGTATCCCGTTATATCACTACATTTTGAAGTGGGCTTTGTAGAGAGTTCAGTGCGACTGTGTAATCGAATGAGTGTGACAGTTCTGCGCTAAATAAATTAAACTATGCTACTCTTTTTCTCTATCTCTTTCTGTTGCTTTTAACTTTTTTTGAAGGGAGCTCGCAGATACGCCAATTGATTGTATTACTCTTTTGATGTGTCAGGTTTTCAGAAAAAAATAAAAATAGAAAAATAAAACAACACTTCTGGGCGCATTTATCAAAGGAACAAAAAAAGAAAAAAATTCGATTGTGAAATAGCAAAGGTCGAGTTTAAACACATTCTTTATTGTGTGGCGCTTTGTACATAACTTCATTGAACAATCAAGGACCGGCTACACACTACTGTACCCTCCCCCCCCCTTTACCGCTAAAGAACAGAACTGTAACAAATCACAGAAATGTTTAGAAAGAAACCGGCTCAGGTTACATTGGAAGAGCTAGAACAAACATACAATGATTGTTGCAGCGAAACGATAAAGAATCTAACATTGGAAGAGGAAAATAATGTTGACGAGGCATTGAAAGGATGGAAAAGTCTACATACAACTTTGCTTTACAAGTTGGATCTATTCGACAAGTATAGTGCCAAGTTGGAGCCGCAGGAAAAGACAATATTAGACAGCCTAAAGAGTATACGTGACGAAAATGTCAAGCATTTGATAAGGGTGCAGCTCAGGCTAGATGAAAAGAACAGAAGGTTGAAACGCGAGGCAAGTGGAGCACCACCACCGCCACCTTCAAGACACACTAGGGATAAAACAGTTCCTTCATTGAGGATTAACCTGTCCTCGAGTTCTTTTGGAAGTTCGTCGTCACCTTCGCTGAGGCCAATGATGAAGTCGTTGCGTCCACATCCCAATGGAGGATCAAGTAAGGCTCCAAGCACCAGATTAGCCAACGAATCTGTCCAGCAAGCTTCTCAAGCAGCATCAAAGTCTTGGCAAAAGCCACCCAAGTATAAATTTGAAATGTCATCTGCACCAAAAGTTGAAATTTCAAGCTACTTTGCCGATTTTGACCAAGATACATACACCACGAAAGGTGGTGACAACTGGGAAAAAGTTGACTCATCCAGATCGTCATCAGGATTATCAGAAAAGTCTGACGAACCCAATTTAATAGATATGGATGATGGTACTGACTCAAAGAATATATACCGGTCCATGGATGATTTAACAATAAAAATGGTTTCCGATAGTCCTCCAAAAGGTTCGCAAACAAAGATTCAAAAAGGTGCATCCCCAGTCGAACATATTTCAAAAAGCACTACCGATGTTCGTCCCAAGGCCAAAGGACCCTACGTTTACAACAAACCTAAACCACTCAATTTACACAAGTTGATGCAGCAGCTGAAGAAACCGACTCCAGTGCCCACACCTGCCAGCAAGCCGAAATCGACAATTACCTACAATTACGTTAAACCCAAAACCACCCAGGTCAAAACCAGACCAGCAGCAACTAATGGATCAGCTAATGGCGCAACCAAGAAAGCTACACCCAAGAAACCAGAGCCTGAAGAGGAGAAGGAATCGATAAATAGTCCAACTATGGATGATTTATTAAGTGGTTACGACGGAGATAAATTTGAACCGTCAGATCCAGTATATGCATTGACGACGGAGAAGGAACAGGATGCTTTGATTGCTTCGGTTCGTGGTATTGACCCACTTGCAGCTAAAAACATTTTGAATGATGTTGTTGTACGTGGTGACGAGGTTTACTGGGACGATATAGTTGGATTGGAAGGCGCCAAAAGCTCATTAAAGGAAGCTGTGGTATATCCGTTTTTGCGTCCCGATTTGTTTAAAGGATTGAGAGAACCAACAAGGGGGATGTTGCTTTTTGGTCCCCCGGGAACCGGGAAAACAATGTTGGCGAGAGCTGTTGCCACGGAATCGCAGTCTACATTTTTCAGCATCAGCTCTTCTTCATTAACGTCAAAATATTTGGGTGAGTCAGAGAAACTAGTCAAGGCGTTATTCTTATTGGCACGCAAGTTAGCACCCTCGATTGTGTTTATGGATGAGATCGATTCGATCTTGTCTTCAAGGTCAGAAGGTGAAAATGAGAGTACAAGACGTATCAAGAATGAATTTCTTGTGCAATGGTCAGAACTTTCTAGTGCTGCTGCTGGCCGTGAGTCAAATGAAGACGTGTCACGCGTCCTTATTCTCGGAGCCACCAACTTGCCATGGTCTATTGATGAAGCAGCCAGGAGAAGATTTGTGCGTCGACAATATATCCCGTTGCCTGAACCTGAGGCGAGAAAGTTTCAAATTATGAAGTTATTGCAATATCAAAAGCATACCTTATCAGATGAGGATTACGACAAGTTGATTGAATTGACTGATGGATTTAGTGGTAGTGATATAACAGCACTAGCCAAGGACTCTGCCATGGGCCCCTTGAGATCTTTAGGAGATAAGTTATTGCTGACTCCTACTGATCAAATTAGACCTATTAGTTTGGAGGATTTCGAAAACAGTTTAAAGTATATTCGACCTAGTGTATCGAAGGAAGGGCTTCAAGAGTACGAGGATTGGGCAACAAAGTTTGGATCAAGTGGGGCATAATATCTATCGAACATGAAGGTGAGATCGAAATTTGTTTTCAAAGACTCAAAAGACGTCCTTACACAGGGATGTACAAGGGGATTATCATGCATTGTATGTAGTTGGTCCATTACTGTGTTGATATTTATTGGTATAGCTGCATGTAGATTAACTTATAATATAATGGATACGCATATGACGGGATATATACTGATTCATTGTTGGCTGGCGCTATAGCAATGACTGGGTTATGCGTTAGTTGCTCATTGAACACTGCATCAAAGATGTGATATCAATGCTCATGTTCGATAGGATATTACATACATCAGCAACTGTTTTGATGCTGAGTTAATGGACCTAGAATGGAAGAGTGGAAAATTTTCTCATCGTCTAGCACTTGCGTGCACATTACAGGCTAGACCATCCCATCCTGAAGTAAAAATCACAACGACAAGGGAAGGAGTTTCCAAGAGTTAAAGACAGCTGCAAAATTTCATTTTTTGGGGATCAAAAGTGCATCAAAGTTCTAGATTTGCCTTGAACCATCTTGGAACTGAAGGGCTTAGACAGTGCGTTGCCTGAATTTCTTTTCATTTGTGGAAAAACTCGTCAGGCCAAACCGGGCGACAATACTATAATGTAATTCGGCTTAAAAGTGTATGACAATATAATAGGATGATTAAACTGTGATTCTACTTATTCTTTTCATTGTTTCAATTTAAAGTATGGTAAACAATAAGGCACATAATTAATAAACATTCCATTTTGGTTTGTTTTCATTATTTTTTTTCGCAAACTACTAACAAGAGGGTTCGTAACCAATTGTATAGTATAGTATTGTTTATCAATGGGTGTCAACATTTTGTTCCTTTTTTTCTTTTTATTTCTTTTGTTGTTTTGCCTCTTGTTCTAGAACATACTTTGCGTTCCATGTTTGTCAAAGTTTTGACCCATTGCGTCGCTTTATTTCGTTAGCTTTCAAGCTACAGATGGCGGTGGCTGGCATAGATAGATGATAATAAGCTTTTCGGCTTGGAGGTTCCTGAGATCAATCTTGACTTTCAAAGAAGAGCGTACTCAACGCTCATTGCTTATATGACGTTTCAAACCATGTTACATGTTGCTTTCTCTCCAGAACAATGTAACATGTACGGAATTTGTTTTCTAAAGGGTTATCTAAATTCCATGCCTAAGAAAACTAAAAGCTAAGTACGGTTATGATAAATGATTATCATCAACATTCTCCCCTGATTCAAGAAAAAATATTACACCAGGTGGCAACAACAAGGGGTCATAAAATTGTGAAACTGCAATGCATATTTTGAGCAATCAAAAGTGATTAGAGGAAGTGAAACGTGCATATGGCTGGCGATTGTTGGACCGTCTCTTCAATCATCCATCATCAAAACCCATTTTTGTTGATTTGAGTTGATCTTTTTGGATTGGTTATAGTGCAGGCGATGAGTAGAGGAGTTTTTGTCTGAATAGAAGGCTTGCTGAGGCAAGAGGTAACATCGTGTAGAGGCTGTAGATTTTAGTTACGGCAACCACAGGAACCCCTCTTGTCAATCTAGAAGCAAAAGAATTTCAAAGGCGTGACTTTAATTCCGTTTTGTGTCAACCAACGGATTTAGGATAAATTTAAAATTGACAAAGGCTCTAGAAAAAAACATCGTCGCAAGATTTACTTGTTAGAATGTACCTAGATTAAGTAAGTAAATAAATTAAAACCATTGCTTTTAGTAACTAATATACTTTAATATACTGTGCATACGTGATAGAAACAATATTAGTTTATGACTCTGAAGTATATTATTGTGTGTTTCAATCTCTTTTGAGTTATACTATTCACTAGTTGATTTTTTTTTGTTTGTTTCGTTTGTTTCGTTTGTTCGTTCGTTCGTTCGTTCGTTCGTTCGTTTAGTTTGTGTAATTTGATTCTTAGTTTGTGTGTGCATATGAAGAAAACCGACAGAAGAAAAAATAAAAATAAAAATAAAAAATAAAAAAATAAAAAAATAAAAAAATAAAAAAATAAAATTAAAAAATAAAATTAAAAATTTAAATCATAGAAATTATTTTTATTTTTATATTTTTATATTTTTATTATATTTATTACTTTGTTACCCTAAATATTTTTAAATTCATAAAAAGGCGAGATTTTAGATACATTTGTATATATAAGTAACTAATTGCAAGATAATTTACAAAAACTTCAAAACAAAGGGATGGGTTTTTGGGTTTCTTGTATTCATTATCAAAAATTGTTTTATTTACATAACTAGACCCTCAACAAGCACTGGTAACTGTTACTAAATACGAGTTAACGTCGTTCATTATTCGCTGTCACTACATTTCAACTGCAGCTGAAGTTTCAAGATCCTATAATAGTGTTTCTACAATTATTCACTCCTTTTTTGCAATCCATACCAAATTACGGTGAATGGAAATTAGTTTTCCAATTCAAGAATAGCAAAACCATTATCTACATTCGTTGACAATTTGAAAATCACCCTTTTCACCGACATTCTTTTGTGTTCATAATACCACTACTCGTGTTCTTTAGTTAAGAAAATAACCTCAATATCGTCCACAGGGTCCACACTATTTGAGGCAAAAAAACAATCAACAAAGTTCATTCCAACTTTCCAAAAAAAACAACAAAAAACAAACCATCCATATCCGTAAGCAAGTGTGTTGCAGAAAATCAAATTTTAATCGATAAAGACTATGATAACCTTGATGGGGAGTAAAGATATTTTCAAACCTTCGACATTTCCTAAAAAGAAGCGGAAACACGAACAGAATGAAGTAGTCGCCACTCCACGAAGTGTGAAGTACAAACCGTCAATTGAATCATTTAATTTATTGACAAGACCAAGAAATGAAGGAAGAGGAAAAGGTGATTATCATAGTGAGACCGATACATCATTTGAAGCATCTCCAAATGCCAAAGAGTCTGACAGCAAACTAAATGATTCATTTATATCCCAAAGTTCTCGAACGAGAGACATGAAACTGGCTGAAGAAGAAGCAGAGCTGCCATCAGCTGTACCTCCCAGCTTGAGTACGCCATTTATGTCGAGATCAAATCAGCTGCCAACACTACCACATATAAATATAGGTCAAAACCTAACTCTCCCCTCAAGACACGTTAATGAATCATTACAAATCCACTCAGTACAACCCTACCGAGAAGTTATGGGGCCACAAGCTTTGCTGCAACATTTGCCTGAACCACGCTTTGCGCCTTTGCAGCCACTACATGATCAGAATACCGCCCCTCTTCCGAACTATCCACACCGGCAACAAGAGTCACAATATTACCACCCAACTACGCAACAACAACAACGGCAGCAACAGGGTCACCATCCATTCCAATTAGTACACCAGCCACAAACTGGATCATACACCCCGTCCCTTATGCAACAACAACAACAGGCGCCTGCCATGTACCCTTATAATGATGACTATTTTCCGTCTTATCAACAGCCGCCGCAAATAATACAGCAACAATCGCAATTTGTTCCCATGCATGTGGCCAACTATTACCAACAGCCAATCCCATCTCAGTCTCTGGCGCCTCATCCACATCCAATATACTATAACGTAGTACCGTACTCAGTAGCTGCCGATCCATACTTTGGTCTACATGGTGGTATACCGCGCAAATCGCGACAATCATCTACATGGTCAGCTGAAGAAGATAAGTTATTACGCGAACTAAAAGAAGTGCAAAAGCTAGGATGGAGAGAAATATCAACTTTTTTCCATGAACGTACACCCAATGCTTGTCAATTCAGATGGCGCAGAATTATTAGTAATCTTGACAGTAGTTCAAAAGGAGGAACCAATGCTGAAGCGTCTGATAAGGAAAAGGATCTGAATGTTTCTTCATCTGCTGAAGTGGCCTCGCAAATACATCAAGGTCGTAAAGAGAATCTTATACAAGGAAGAACTACGTTTGATAAGGCCACGTCAAGTAAAAAGGAACAAAGCCATATAAACAAAATAGACTTTTTACTAAATTAAGATACCCACATAACAATGTAGCAGAAACCATTTTCATTTGAATAATCTATATCCAAGAAAGAGAAACACAAACGGGCAAAGTGAATAGGACTTGCTCGCTCTTTTCATAATAATACCAATTAAATTCCAGAATCTTCTTTGAAATATTAAAACTCTCCTTATAAAGATTAATGACCATCGTCTAGTACTTTTGATGTCCATCATCGAAAGCAGAGATGCTGCTGCTACTACAGATTATGCTCTAATCATGGTTCGATTTTTTCTTTTTTAGTCCACCAGCTCGTCTTTTTATCTTTAGTTAAGAGAAAACCACTTAGACTGTCGAAGGGCTCAAAACCCTTTTTTTTTGAAATTCTTTTTTAGTTGGCTACAATTTATTATTATTTTTGCAAAGTAAGGTACATCAGAAACTGTAAAAAGTAAACATTGCACAAACCTGCTTTTTTACTATTTTTCTATTTTTCTATTTTTTTTATTTGTTTTTGACAACTCAATAAACGAAAGAACAAACGAACAAAAGAATAAAAAACAATAAAAATAAAAATAAAAATAAGAGTTAATTTTTTTTAATTTTCTTATTTTATTGTTTTTTATTCTTTTCTTGGTCATCCATGCACGCAAAAACAACTACTTCTGCTACTTCACAAGACAGAGGCGGCAATTTGATTTTATTCAACTCCGAAGCGAAATACCCCTCTCTTTGTTATGTACCAATTAGTTAGCTAGTTTCTCGGTGGATAAAGAAGACTTGCTTATACTTGGCGTGTCACCCACTTATATTGCTGTCTCCTTCCTTGATAGGTGCCTTGTTTTTTTTTTTTTCTCATTTTTATTCTTGGAAAGTTGATTAGGGTTAGGGTCGGGTGCAGATGTGTCTCGGTAAAGCACCAAAGAAATAGCAAAAATAATAGGCGGAGCTATTCCTTCAAAAGACAGGCAGTAAAACAAGTACATAAAGAAGGCAATGAAATGAATTTGTTAATCAGAAACCTGTTGTTTGTAACTCTGACAGAAGCATATGCTGAAAGTTTCATTTCCTTTTGTTCCAGACCCTTTTTGTATTGTGTATGCATAAAGTAAAAATCTAGGCACTCATGCATCTTTTTCATTACGAGAGGCATAACTTTGGCTGCGGGTTACTCGCCAAAATGTGAAGCAACGTTTGCCAATTAAATCATAATATGCGTATAAGAATGAAAACGTGCTTGGTTTGGTTTCGAACCAAAAGGGCATCGGTTGTCTATTAGTCTGTAAAGTCTAAGATCTATTATTAGTGTGTAATAGTTATCTGTGTTAGGAATATTAGTATTTCCAATTACAATGGTCTCATTTTTTTAGAGTGTTGTTTTTAGCATTGTACTTGTACTCCGCCGTCTAAAACTTAAAAACAATCGCAGACAATTAACTAAGAGACTTTTTGAGTCTGTTTAGCTGGTTTAAGAAAGAAATACAGTGTCACTTTTGTGGTGTGTATATAGCAAAGAAGGCTGATCAAAAATGAAATTCTCAAAGATACGGTCGAAAGGCAATGGGCTTACTAAATAGCTCTTTTGTTGCTCCAGAGTACGACTAATACATTCAGGTAGTCAATTGGGTGGGTACTGAGATAAAAGTGCACTTTGCAGTTTAATACAATGCAATGCTGACTTGTCTCAATCTCCTGATTTCAATATCATTGCTTCTGGTGCTCGTCAAAAAAAAAGAAGAAAATTTGTCTGTCAATCCGCTCTTCACTCCTGGATAAGCTAGGTTTAGCCTAGCATAGCATAGCTGGGGGTGGTAGAGTTAGAATGTGCATAAACACACAAAGGGTGTCTTATTTGACAAACTGTCATTAGTGTTTGAAATTTTGTTTTGTATTTTTTCTCTGGTGTTTCAAAAGAGAATGCTCAAAAATCAACTTGCAAAAAAGAAAAAAAAATATAAAGATTAAATTAAAAATGGTAAAACACAAAAGCCCTGTTCAGGCAAAAATCGTTTTATACTTTTTCTTTCTACTATTTAGCCTAACTTAACAAATGTATAATGTACTGAATCACCTCGTCGTTTAGGCAAAAACACTCTTAACTGTTGTTTTATTATATGTTTTTTATTAACTTATATTGTTTTCTTTTTTTTTTTTTGCTTACACAATTAAAGTTTGCCCCAGCTTAGAAGAAGTTATTGTTTTAATTTCTTCTTTATACTTAGGAAAATTGTAATTCCACTGAAGATCAAAAGTGAGAACTGGGAATGTAGCTGGTTGGCTCAATTGAGTGGCAAAATGAAATATGTGAAACGCAAGAGGGAATGTAGCTGGCTCACTTGGATTACCTATGAAATAGTGTGCATCTCCTAAATCGAAAAAAATTGCATCTGTTCGTAAACGGTTGGCTATGTGAGTATTTTCTTTCTCTATAACCAGTTACCTATTTAAAATGGTCCAATAATTTGCTTACTGCAGCAGCTAAAGCCAAAAAAAAGAAAAGGGGCCAACTTTAATGAGAGGAAATAAATGAATAGTGCCATGATGGGGTTGGCAGATCCTAGTAGACCCTGAACTAAAAGCTTTGTGGTTTAGACTTTGCATGTAAAGTAAACAATCACTGCATGATGCACGAAAGGATATGAATTGTGGACCGATATTTTTATTCAAAAACATGTGGACAAGTTAAGCATTTCCTACATTATAGCTTAACGCACTACGTCAATAGGTATGTAGAGCCTTTGAATTCAGAAAATCCATTGTTCTCTACCCTGACCCACCCCACACGACGTTATATATCAACGTTGGTTGTCAAGTACTGTTTTGTTTGTTAGGGTTAGAAACCAAAAGATGTTAGGGTTAGAAACCGGACAAAAAAAAGCAAAGACGTAGTGTGGCACTTTTGTGCAATCCTTTTATCATTTTCTTTTGCAATTATAACTAATACCCAATTAAAGCACACGTTGTTCTAAAAACTTTGGATTCAGACAGTTTCTACGCAAGAATTGAAAATTGTTAAAGTTAAGTTCCTCCTCCACAGCTCAGAGGTCCGTTCTTTCTGTTTTTGCTATTAAGTGCTGCAAAGAATACAATGGCTACAATTGCATTAACCTTTTAAAAGGCTCCATTGCATTCAGCTTAGACAAGACCGCCTTTTCAGCAATGTACGAATAACTCTCTCTCTCACTGAGTCTTAGAATAAGGTACATGAGATGGACGAAGAGTGAGGTTTAACAGAGAGAAGTACAACTCGACAAGGACTAAAGCGTGAGCTACAAGGAATCCTTATAAACATGCATTTTACCAACTAAGGTATATAGGAGCCTATTCTTGGTTTCTTCATATTTGAGCTTGTCAACTACATTTCCAGAAGCAGGATGAATGATTCCAATGTCAGGATTCATCATTTTGGCTATTAATAGGGGTTTTCATTTCAACTGTATATGTTTACCAAGCTCAAATATGTATCAGGATTCATATTTCAAATGACCCATTAATTATCTCCAATACCTCTAATCACCTCTCTTCCATTTTCTAAAATCCTTGGTCACTCTTTTTGGCATACAATAAACAGGATCAATCTCATCAAGCCCAAATTTACCATAATCAATCAAACTCAAACCAGTGATCCCAAAACACGTGTGATATATATCAGTTTGATTATCAGGACGATCACTGATCCCCCCTTCAATAGGATCCTGACAACTCAATATAAACGCCTCCAATTTCTCCAAATCGACCCAGTGTGCCTTCCCTAGGATCGACAATGTCGACAAGACCCACCAACTATAACACACATCAGGAAGCTTCTCGGGTCGTCCATTGAACCCACCCGAGGGTAAAACTTGACGTTCACTTAACCAACTACATATTTTTTCGTCCAATCCATCATCAACGAGTACATCGAGTTTGTTCATTATGGCAAGGGCACCAACACATACAAATGCTTGCGCCGCGTGTGACTCTGACCCAGGAACTAAGCCAAATCCACCGTCGAAATTCAAACATTGCATGATAAAATTGATGGCAGGTTCGGCAACGTCCATTGTCAATTCATCCAACAATGACAATGCCGAAATTGCTGTATAGGCAAATCTAGTATCTACTTCGCCAAATCTGTCCCCCTGGAAACTACCATTGGACAACTGCAACCCCTTGACAAATTGGACAAGTCGCAGTTTCTGATCCTGTGTCAACATGGATAAGTTGGCATCATATATTTTCAAGATTTGAAGTGCTGACAATGTTGAAAGTATATGGGCATCATGTTTTGGAAATGAGCCAAATGCACCAAACCTATCATCCCAACAACTCAATACATATTTGATCACGTCTTGTTGTGGGAGCGTTGTATCATTGAGGCTTTTCATGGTGATCAATGCTGTTACCCCCCAGTATAATCCATTCATGCGTAGGTGCTCACTTAGCCAGTATTCGTAAGAGCGGTTAGACTCCTGATCTATTATAAATTTGATGTGCTTTTCCTTGCATAATGCATGATATGGGGTTGACGATGCCATGGTGGCTGTAGAGAATCAATTGGGTTGCATTGTTTGGTGGCTCGCACTTTACAAAACGCGATATGTACTGTTTTCTTAATTTTACCTATACGCTACCAAAAGGTTTTCAATGTGTTTTACAGTCGACTTAAAAGTATAAATCCTTAAACTCAAACTTTTTCGATGCTGGCCAATACTCCAAATAATTCAATTTTCTACTCCCTTCATTCATAGCCAGAGTCAAATTGACCACCCTGCACCCTTGGTAAACCACCTCAAAATTATCAAAGCTACTATCATTCAACACAATGGCATTGGGCAAAGGTTCAATTCTCAAGCAATGCTGGAATTGGGTATTGACAACTTTCAAATCCTTCTTGAATGGCTGCAAAGTTCCTTGATCAAGTAAAGTCTTGATCAATTTCCTCGCTTGTCTAGTCCTGTTTGGAATGCGTTCATCTTTACTCTGAACCAATCTGTCAATTCTCTCCTTATCGTTCAACTCATCGATATCATCTTCATTGTTTGCCTCAACATCCAATGGGAACATCAAGTCATTTCTTTTGAACTTACTCATTAGTTTATCTTTCATAATAACCAATTCTTGCGATAGGTAGCTCAATCTCGTTGGGTTCCATGCCAAAATCAAGTTTCCTCGAGGCAATAGCTTTTCCAACCTATTGACAAACAACCTAGGAATTGAAGCTTGAGGAAATGTGTTTATGCACGACGAGCCGAGGGAATATGTAGACTGCCAAGGATCGTTATCTCCCGGAATAAGAACTATCTTGCAACGTTGCACAATGTTGGGATACTCGCTTAATATCTTTGTAAATTGGTCAAAGTTGCCCTTGTATAACTCAGAATTGGACAAATTAGCATCTGACGTAGAACCTGACGAAGTCAAGGGGCGTGATGTGAAGGATCCAGTAAATACCAACGCCAAAGGGATATAAGCTTGCGTTTCCTCTGAGTCCAAAGCTTCAACAATCGCATTTTCCAATCGATGGAAAAACTTTTGCATGGCTTGTAAAGTTTTATTAGAATCAAGGTACAAATCACACCCCATCATGATAATTCTGTGGTTTTGTAATGACTTTTCCAATTGCACTAATTTCTTTCGAAATGTCTTGGGAATCTTTATGGCTCTATCGCCACTAGGCACCATGTGTTTGTGTATACCCAAAAAATCGACATGTCCATACACATCCAAACTCCTGTCTCTTCTCTCAGCTGGCGGTTGTGCTATGTTACTAACATAAAAGCAACCGCCGATGTAGTCCTGTTTTTGATTCAAATTACCACCGGAAGCCGAGTAGATACCTTCTACCAATACAAACATTCCGATACAGTAAAAAGATCCCTGATTTTTCATAGCTTGATTCAAGTTCAATTCAATGTAACCAGTAGCATCCTCCAAAATATACTCATCAGTCGAGTTCTTTGACAATAGCCCAAATAAAAGAAACTTTTGCCCATCACGGCCAAGCATATTTTTGATTAATGTGATTTCATTGTTTTTGCTGATTCCGTCAATAGTGAGCGAATTCAAATTTGAGATACTTGTCATTGACGCCTTTTGAAAGTTTTCATTTCTCGACAACCGATCCATAATTAGGAAATAGTGATTGTTTCGCGACTCAGTTAGTGCTTTGGTATTGAGGCTCAACTTGGACAAAAGAGGTAACCTCTCCTTCGTTAAGTATACGTCAAAATGTTTTCGACTCTTGTCAAATATACTGCGTGGTTGATTTAGCGGAGAAACAAATTGGAAATAGTCTTCCCACTGCAACTGTACATCCTCCTCAACGACCTCATCTACTATGGTATTTGTTCTCCCCGCCTTTTGCATTTGCACAACGTCATTCTTCCTTTGTATCTCCTTCAACACTGCTTTCAATCCATTACCATCAATGAATATCCCCCTATCTTCTAACTTCCAGAACTTAGCTATCTCCTCTAAAAATTGTTGCGACTGCGGACTCTTCCAATCGAAACCAAACTTTAGACTGATAGTGTCTGTCAATATTGACAACGCTTCTGTATTCACATTCAACCCATGTTTTTTAGTCAAAGTCCTAAACACAATAGGTCTGAGATTTGAAGGCTGTAGCTTTATTGGCAACGCAGTAGTGGTGTTTGCTGTGGTTAGCTCTACCATTGGTGTTTGGAACAAGACTACAGGAATAATTGAAGATAGAAATAAAAAAAGACGCGTCTTTAAAACAATAATACCCGCTACCATTTAAATAATACTATTACATTTTACTTGCACAAAAACACTCTAGAAAATTTCCAGCTTCACTCTCAAATAGATGTCGTTAATATTAGCATCACTGTCTTTAAACTCCAGCAATACGATGCAGTCATTTATGAGCTCCTTTACTGAACACAATCGGTAGCTTAATTCATTTAATTTCTTCAACGTTAAATACTCGGATAAAATTCGCGATGGATTCGATTCATTGTCAAGTTCTAATTGTTGGATAGTGTCTTCCGATTTGTTCGATGCATCAGTCAAGAATTTATGTGCTACTTCGTAGTACCTTTCACAATCACCAAGTCCACTAAACTGAAATGATTTTGTCATTTTTTCTAACGCTCTCAAGTTTTCTTCGATATTAGTATCGGTTTTCAAAAACTGTTGAGGCTTTGGCGACGGAGATTCGACTTGTTTTCGTAATTTTTCAATCTTTTGTTCGATACGTGACGACTTTATGAAGTAATCGTTCACCTCTTCTGCCGGAAGCTTAGCGGCGCGGAATCGATCTCTTAATGACATTTCCACTTGTATCTCGCGATTCTTCCGCACTTGCAAGTCAAGTTCTTGTCCCGCTTGTTTAAGCTCAAACCCTGTATCGAAAAGCCTCTCGTCCAACTCTCTAATCCTTTTATGAAGTGTCGAATTTTCATCTTTAAGCTGGCGCACTTCTTCCTCATGAATCAGTTTCAATTGTGTCAACTCCTTTTCATTAGACTTCCGTAGTCTTAACACCTCTGCTTCATGTGCAGCTTTAAGTTGAGTGATTTCTTCAGTATGTTTGCGCTCACTATTGACTCGCAATTGATCAGCTTCGACAGTTTTATTGAACAAGTCATTTTCAATCTCGTCCAATTTTGCCGTAAAAGTATCATGAACTCTGCTCAACTCGGATTTTAGCTTTTTATTTTCCAACTGGATATCCTCCAATAGCAGTAAAACCTTCTTGTGTTCTCTTTCCAAAGATCGGAAGTTTTCCAATGCCAATAATCGCTCCTTCTCTCTTGCCCGCGTCACCACCTCATCTACCTCATCAAAGTCGTCACGCCCAATATCGTCACTAAAGCTTACTCTTTTCCCCCGATGATTGTCAAGGTAGTCGGAGTTCAGCGAATCCTTGGCCCCATCATAGTCATTGTGCTCGTTCGAGGTGAAATAGTGGACGATTCTCGATAGGAATCCATTACTGTGGGGCGTTTCAGTAGCTGGCTTTGTGACTTTGTATTTGTCTCTGGTGTAAGGTGAAGAATCGGCAAACCTTCTACTAATTTCATTTCTTGATCTTCTTTGCGCGGCGTTTAGTGGTTTAAGTGGGGAGCCAAGTATTCTCGAAGATCTTTCCGTTGCTTCATTCGACGCCAAACCATATTTGGCCTCTAAATTCTTCCTCAATCCATCTAATTCGTAATTTCTTCCATGGGGTTTGGTTTTAGTTCTTTTATCATCTAGATCATTCCTCCCCAATCGCGTTGCAAAAGACGAATCCAACTTGACCCCATCCGAGAAGGAAACACCCCTATCTTTAACTGCATCTGAATAAAGGTCGTACTTAGATACCACTGAAGGTTGATACCGAGTTCTTTCAGAGGCCAATTTATCCCTTAAACCCGCTGTTGAGGAAGAAACATCAGTGTATCGATCTGAAGTGTATCCTTCTCGATCAAGTGAAGATAAACGCGGGTATAAAGCACTTCTTGATGGTGGACTTATACGACCATCGTTGGCCCTCCGTGAAGCCCTGTACTTGTCTAATAAATCCGACATGCTAAGTAGTTCATCTAACGTCTTTCTTTTCCTAAAATGCTCTATTCATTTCTTTTTTCTCTTTTGTTTATTTTGGTTTTGTTCCATTCGCGTGTTGAAAAAGAATCAGTGTCAAAACTCAATACTACATTGAATCTACGACAAACTTCTCTATAATTTTATCACTGTCTATTCTTCCTATAAAATCAATCTTAAATAAATCATACTTCCGCCTAATTTTTTAATGTCATTGAACTGGCAGATGACTCCAAATCTTCCTTCTTCTTAGCTGGTGGCCTTTCGTCAAGGCTACACAATCCGTTATCCTTGACAAAGATCGTCGTCACCACACATATAGCCATAAGCGGAATCAACAAGTAGAAATAATTTCTCAAGGCTTTGGTGTAAATGTCTCTGATTTCCTTGGTTTCGGCAACTGACAAGCTGCTCACATCAACCTTGTTATATATATGTCCCTTGACGTAATCTATGGTCAGTTGGGTCAAGGATGTATTCGAATTAAGGTTGTTCAAAGAGCCAAGGACGGAGTTGCTGACAATGGTCGATCCAACGGCAATACCAACACATCCACCTAAAGATCTCAAAACGTTTCTAGTCGAAATAGCAACTGCCCTTTCAGCTTTCTTACAATTAGCTTGAACTGCCACCATCGAAGGTTGGAACGAAAAACCAACACCCGTTCCCATGATCAACAAGATCAATACATTGATTCCATCAGGTAAGCTAGCATTCCAAAGAAGCAAAAGACCACAGGCCAAACACCAAAGTATATATCCGGCTACCACCACATAAAAGTAATGTCCAGTGAAGGTGATTAGTTGACCAGCAACTACCGAAAATCCGGCCTGACACAACACCAAGGGCAACAAAAATATGGATGTGTGGAGTTCATCTTTGCCCTTGACAATTTGAAAGTAGTATGGCAAATAGTAGGTAAAACTATAGTATGCAGCACCAAAACAAAAAGTTGCCAAATAAATCAAGCACAAAGACAAGTTCTTAAACAATCTCAATGGAACCATTGGAAGCTTAGCTACTTTGCCTTCAATGCCCAAAAACAAAATCATAAAGACGCCACCGATGGTGAACATAACAATCACAAGGGTGCTGTTCCAAGAGTAAGTGACACCACCGCCATTTAAAGGAACCAAGATCAAGGTCAATCCAGCAGTTGCACTAAGAATACCAAAGTAGTCAATGTTCTTGAACTTTTCCTTTCTTGAAATGACATCGTCGAACTTCTTGTTATTCTTCAATGAAAAGAATAAAACGATGTTGACGCAAAAGGCAGCTGGTGCAAGAAAGTAGTAGTAGCTCCTCCAACTTGATTGCTTGATGAACCCCGACATGATAAATGGACCAATTGCGTTACCTAATCCCACACTTGATCCCAAAATTCCTTGGTATTTGCCTCTGTCTTTGAGTGAGACAATGTCACTCAAGATAACCATACATAAACTCGAAACACCACCGTTTCCAATACCGGCCAATGCTCTAAAGACAAAGAACTCAATACCATTGCGAGCAACAGAACAAGCAATATCTCCAATACACAATATCATGAGACATGTAATGATGACATTCTTTCTGCCAAAAATGTCCGATAATCTACCAAACAATACTTGACAAACTGTGTTTGCCAATAAGGAAGCGGAACCGGCCCAGTTAATCAGTTGTTGGGCATTCAAGTCCTTACCTATTTCCGAAAGACCTACAGTAATACCAGTCTGATCAGCAAAACTGACAAAGTTGGCCAAAGATAAAGTTAGTAGGATGGTAATGATTTGTGACGTTGGTAGTTGGTTGAAATGTGCATCTCCTAACTTATCAGCAAGTTCCTTGGCCTCGACTGGTTGATTTCCGACAACTGTATGTATACTTTCAGTTGGTGTTGTGGGGACAGTTTTCTCAGAATATTTTGGTCCATTACCCTCTTCAAACTTGATATGCTTGTCTTGAGAGTATTTTGTTTCTGCAGACGAGGTACTATTATTTCTCTCTTGGCTCATACTTGTTGATTCAAAAAGTTGGTGGTTTTCAGTCTTAAACTCCAGGTAAATTACACCTCCCCATGGGCAAATTTACCCATACTTATATTGCAAAAATCAAAGGATAAGCTTCCACAGAGGACAGAGTAGGTGAGGGAAAATATCGGGACGCTGCATGGGTGAGAACAATAAAATCTTTCAACTCCTTCTTAGAAGGGGATGTTACTGTCAGAAACAATAGAACATCCTTTCAACAGCTATGTAATCACATATAATTATAGAAACTCAGCTAAAAACCTTATTGTATTACACCACAGCAATTGAAGAAAGATGATAGAAAACAGGTTTCGTTGATTTAGTGAATTTGCCTTTACCTCTTCCTTTCTTCTTTGTCTTCTTTGTTTCTTTTTCTTTTGCAATCATAGCCACACTACGAACACAAAGACAGTGGTTCATTAAGTATGCATTAATCTTTTTCATCGCAAGAAATTTTCAGATGATTGGAAATGTTTTCTCCCCTGATGAGACAATGGAGAGCGGAAATTCGAGATGGGCGCAGGCTGTGGGCATAACAAAACCTATAGTATTACCGATCTTAAAGAAAATGCAAGTAACGTGAACACTGGAGCTACTAGTGATAAGAAATAGTTAATAAGGACTTCCTGCCAGCAGAAGAAAGTTATAGACTTTGCAGAAAGTTTTCACTAAAAAAGGATATTTTGTGTATCTCCTATTTTGGATCCGAATTTGCAATTCCATAAAACTTTTTGATGAGGAACCAATTGTTGTAAGAGTATGCACGTTTTCTTGTGTAGTTCACATTTGTGTTAGGCTACTATAGAACAACTACCACAACACCACAGCCATAGCAACACAGTGCTGTAGAAATATGTCATTACACAAAGTTGTTGTCATTGGTTGATTAGGAAAACTACTATAACTCCTTCTTTACGGAAAAAGAAAATAATACTGAAATAGCGCAATTGTGTCGAACAATTAAATTGCGGAATTTCTGATACTCTTTGCAATATCTCAGGGGGTGAGATCAGATCAACTAAGCCAAAGTCCAAATATTCAGGGCTTTTATTGGGTAGATCTGAGATATTCCCTTTCAGAGATGGGTTGTACTTATGAAGATATTGCAATGTTGGCTACTTTCCTAGAACCCTTAAAGGGTTTCGAAATGAAAAGGAGGGCTTGACGCAGAATCGGCAAATGCAATATATAGCTTGGCATTGATAAGAATGCAAATACCCATGTGGCCACGCCTAAAGACTTA
The DNA here is from genome assembly GCF_024628925.1 of Lodderomyces margitis. Classification (NCBI taxonomy): domain Eukaryota; kingdom Fungi; phylum Ascomycota; class Pichiomycetes; order Serinales; family Debaryomycetaceae; genus Lodderomyces; species Lodderomyces margitis. Next base: position 181,733 of record NW_026261724.1, read on the forward strand.
GCCCAGAATTTTAATTCTGGGCTAAAACTCAAGAAAACAAAGCGAATTTCATGTGATGAGAATAATGGTTCTGTCTAGTCTGATGTACCTTCCTTTGTTCTAAATTTGACATGTCTGCGGAAAACCTTGTTGGTGATGTTTTAACTCCAAAGAGTAAAAGATTCAGCAGCTTCGCCGCTAAAAGAGAAACGCCTAGAGTGGTCTTTGCTTTGGAAGAACTTCAAATGCCGATATTTGACCTTGCATAACAGTGTTCTAAGCTTATTTGTCGAAAATAAAAGATTTATCTCAAGGGGGATAGAGTGGACAACTATTAGATGGCATGGGTTCTTGGTATTTCTCCATTGTTCCACTTTCTATTGTTTGCCTTTACCTCCTTTCAGAGGAAAAGATGTTTCGGAAAATTTAGGATAGCGCTTATACTGACAGATACTGCATATACGGTGTCCACTATAAGGAAGAGAAGTACACAAAAAAGCAATACTGTGGCATCACAAATTCATTCGAATTCGCCTTTTCTGTGTTCCTGGGCATAGGCATCCTAAAGAAAAGGGAAAAGATAAGCTAACGTAGAGAATAACTACAGCTACATACAATTCAAGTTAATGTCTGTAGTGAAGTATTACCTTACCATATACAACCTCTTTCTTGATCAAATATGCCTATAGTGAATAGAGCGAAAAGAAATAAAAGAAAAATGTTTTAATTGCGCCAAAACCGTTATGCACATTGAGTTAAACATCAAAAGTCTAAAGTGCGTCTAGAAGCGCTTTCCCGTTTCTATCAGTTAAAACGGGAAATTTGACTATTCTATTGTTTTTTTAACAGGGTGAGAGGAGGCTATTGTTCAACACTATCCTCTTCTAATCTAAAACCAGACAAGAACCATCAAATCAGGGCAATTTGAACATGTGCACATGAGCGCAATTACACAAACCGGAAAAACCTTTATACTTTTTTTTTCGACATTGGGGATTAAATTGATGACTTTTTTTGTTTTCTTGGCCAATCAGAAAGTAGAATTGATGCATATGAAACAATATTTATCCTCTGGTTATGAAATCACAACGGTTTTTAAAGTATAGAGTTAGGTATGGAAAAGTTAGTTGCTTTTCTCGTAATTACAAAACGGTTGAAAGTTTGAGGATTCGACATCAACACTCGTTTTACCATTTACAGTAGCATATGCAACTAGATTTGAAAGGGATGCTTCTGGTTCCATTGAAATGAGATAGGCAGACATTGTTGAGCCACATTTCGCCTAAGCACGTGGTGGATAGGATGGATACTGTCTATTACTTTGACAGGCTATCTTTTGTGTTCTAAATTACTGACATAAACTGACAAGCATATTAACTTTGATGTGAGGTGACTAAAATTGTGGATACTACTATTGTAGATTACGACGTGGCTTTTTTCGGGATATACCAAAAACGGAAAGCCACACTCGGATTAACCTAGACTTTTTTTGTTGATCTCCTCCGTTAGACTGTAGAAGGAGGATTTTAGAAGCCTGAAGCCTTGTCGGTGTTTGCCCCTACTAAAGTAAGCCAAATCAGAATAATTTTTAAGCGCTTATCCTTCAGTGCGTTACACAGGTTATTTCGTTCTAATTTCATTTCTCAATTTTAATCTCCCCTATCTCCTTCTTATCTTCACCTAACAACTGTTTTATCGAATGTAATTTAAATAGCAGTGATTCGTTGACTTTCAAAAACAATAAGGATAAACTAAAATTCAGAGGAACTACTTTTCTGAAAAAAATAAATAGAAGCACAGAAGGAGTTTCAAACCAAGTCCTGTTCTATATCCCCCTTGGGGTTGCGGGGCACATTATATATATGAAAGGGGATAACTATAGTGGGGCTATTTCTTCTGTTCTTATTTCTTTCAAAGTAATATGTAGGAACTGATTCACAGCCACCTCCTAGTGTCAAACAACACATACAGCAAAAACAAAAAAAAGGGGAGACCATAATGGCACCTTGATACTCGTGTAAAAATTGATAAATATTCTAATGTGGATGTTATCTCTCCTATTCCTTAAAATACTTCTCCCTTTGAGTTGATAGTACAAATGGAACGGGTAACTTAAGTATATTTACTTAATTACAACATATCCTATATATATAATTGTGTGACCGCATATTTTGCGCTTTTGTTTAATTTATTAGATAAGTTGAGGCTGTGCATAATCAATTTAGACTTTGCAGCTAAGCTTATCTTTTATTCCTAAATCATGTAATCTGTTCCAAAATTGGGTTTTCACTTATCATCTGAATCAGGTGCACATTGATTTCGAACAAGACTACGGATCACAGCTAAAGCATGGCTAAATTGTTAAATGCAATTAAAACAAACATATACACTCCAGCAACATACCTCATATGAAATAGAATTGAACTATAATTTCTTAGCAGCAATGACCTCTATCTCCATCTCAACACCCGATATCGATCTCCCCACATAATTCTACTTTTCTACTACTTGTTGACAAGTAGATTTTGTAAGTTCCTGTTTGGATGATCCATTGTTGTGATTCGGAATCCCATATACTCAAATCCCGATGCATAATATTGAAAAATATCTTGCATGATTTACCAGGCTCCAAAAACACCTTTTCAAATCCACGTAAAATCTTTGGTGGCGATGAAACAATGGTACTTGGGAACTCAATATACAATTGTGATGCATATCCACCTTTCATTGTACCCACATTCTTCACTTCAGCGCTCACTTCGTAAAGGATCTCCCAAAGTGCTGGATTGCCACCTAAACCACCAGCGTTGAGTGGCGGTGAAGTTTGTTGATCTGGATCGTAACCTTTTGGATACTCGAACGTATTGTCATCATCGACAGACCTTATATTCTCATTATACAAGTATGGGTAAATGTAGCCCGGCGACGGCTCAAAATCATCATGGGGGAAAAGTGCATCTTCGGCATCGCAAACGTCATCTTCCACCATTTTTTGTACTGGTAGGTACTCTTGAGGGTATGGCAAAAATTCAGACGGGGGACTAATTTCGGTAATTTTCAAATTGGTGACCTTAAAGGTTGTATAGGACAATCCAAAGCCAAACTCATAGCGTGGCTTGATGTTGTGTTTGTCAAAGAATCGATAGTCAGGGTATATATCGCGATCAAAGTTGTCCTGTGGCTCCCAGTTTTCTCCCAACTCGTCAATCACTGAAACATAATGCTGCTTCTTTTTTGCAATAGTAAACGGCAACTTCCCACTAGGATTGGTATCACCGAATAAAACATCAGCTACTGCCTGTCCAACGAATTGGCCAGCTGGCGCCACAAACAATACAGCCACAACATTTTCATGCTCAATCCATTTTTCCATATTAATGGGCCCTGTCGATGTAACAACAACAACGGTCTTGTGACACCTATCAGCAATCTTATTAATCAACTCGTCACCATTATGCCATAGCGAGAGGTTTTTTCGATCACCATAGTTGTCATCGAGATGAATATACCCTTCTCCCGAGAAAGCATTGACAAATACGATCGACATGTCGGCATAATCAGCCAAGTCATTGGCATTTTCCAAATCCCAATTATTAGAAGTGTAATCAACAACAATGCCTCTTTCCCGTGCCTTTTTTGAAATCGCTTCGTATGGAGTAATTACAAAAGGATTATTGACAGCCGCTGAGCCCCAGCCACTGGTAAGCACACCATCAACACATCTTTGGTCTTTACAATTACATCCATTAGGGTCAGGACCAGCACCTTTTCCCGCAATCAATATCCTTCTAACACCATCGCTTCTGTCAATAGGTAAATGGCGATATATATTCTTCAACAACACAATGGATTCCTTGGCAACAGTCAAGGCCGTGTTGTCACTGAAATCCGTCCTTGCATTTGCATGCCAATTCTTTTGACATATGGGCCCAAAATGTTGATATGGATACAACTGACCATATGTATGGTGAGTCCACGAGCTGAAGTTGGGGACATCTTCATCAGTCGGTAATTTAACCTGATCAATTGCAAAAAATGGCATCAAGATTCGAATAACCATATCATTTAATCTCTCTTGACTAATCGTACCATTATACACCGCCCTAGTCAATAGCGGTCCCCAAAACGACTTGCCTGTTAACCAATCATCAAACACTTCTCCTGGCATTGTCATATCCAAACCAGCTAAAGCAGAATTAACTCCACTATGTTGTGCACCCCAGTCACTAACAACAAACCCTTGGAACGCCAATTCAGATTTTAACAAGAAATTCAACAAGTAGCTATTTTCACACGCATATGTGTTGTTCACCTTATTATATGCACACATAACACTTCCAACACCTGCCTTGATGACGTTTGCAAATGGCCATAAGTAAATCTCATGCATAGCACGATCCCCAATATTTGAACTTATGGAGCACTGTAACTTATCCCATCCGTTTTCGTCCCATTCGCCAACTTGACGAAAGTGCTCTTGTTCATTACCTATTAAATGGCGAGCGGTTGCCACTACCCCTTCGTCTTGCATGCCTTCAACAGTAGCTGCACCCAAAACGCCTTGTAAATATGGATCTGCTCCGAAGCTTTCCCAATTTCGTCCTCCTTGCGCCTTCAATCCTATAGGGCCAATAACAGGACCCAAAGCTATATGCACACCCTTCTTTCGGTGTTCGCGGCCAATTGCTTTACCCCGAAGGTAGGTTAAGCCTTTGTTAAATGTACAGGCAGTGGCCAATCCTGAAGGGAAATGGGTCACAAAATCAGTAAATCTAACCCCGTTAGGACCATCTTGTAAGCACAAATTTGGAATACCTAGTCTTGGCACTGAACCAGTATTGCCCACACATGGACCAGAACCCCAGCCTGTACCCGTTGTGAGATTCACTTTTTCAGGAATGGACATTTTCTCTACAACTTTCTTTGCTTTTTCGAATGCACTTTGCCAGCAATTGTCTACCCTTCCGCATAGTGCTAATGAATGTTAGTAGAATGATTATCTCGCGCAGTATTTGCTAACATACGGCTAGGGTAAAACACTTGGGAGCAATAGTCTTGGGAATCTTCGACCACAAATAATGGTTGCTCAGCATGTCTCGACCTCTTGTTTAAAAAATGGGTGCTAGAAACGTTGGAAAACTCAGATTTGAGCGTGAATGAAATTTCCTCTGAACATAGCACTAGTGTGCTAAGTAGAATGAGTCTTACTAGATTGATTAACTCCATTGATATGTATTGAAGGATGGATATCTGGTAACTATAAATGTGGTTGCCAAAATTTATTCTGGTGAAAGTTAGAAAAAAAAAAAGTAAAATAAAATCAAAAAGCAAATGCCGAATAAAAATATGCAACGATCGTAGGTTAAAAGTTAATGGGAAAGGTACATGAGGATCAATCGTACGTGTGCATTACACTTAGGTACTCATTCTAGCGGTGACCTGCACAGGTGTGACAATACTGGGTGCAGGGTTATGATTTTCAATATCCACCAATGTATTCGATCTATTCATTGAAGGCGTTGAAGGTACGGAAGAGCTTGAGGAGTTCAAGTGGGTCATTTTCATCAGGTTTGGAGAATCAAGTTTGTTTGTTAAATTTGAGTTTGTATGCAAAGGGGAGCTTGGCTGGGAAAGTAGGGATATGGAGGTCGACAAAATAGTGTGGGACAAATCGTATCTCTTTACTTTTGCTGGACCAACGGCCTGTTGCTGGGGACTTCGCTGTTTATTGGAAGTATCCAAATGAAGATTTCGAATTTTGTTGACAATCTCATCCTGTTTTGACACTACACTAGATGGTGTTAAAGTGCCAGTTGTTGCAATCGTGTCAGTCCCAGTTGTCTCGGTTGTAGCAATAGTCTTGGAAGAAATAATTGATTCCTGTAATTGAGCAGAGTTTTGGCGGGTGTGTTGATGCTCAAAGCTGTGATGGTCCATAAAATGTGCTAAATTTTTAGTTGCACCTTCCTGATCCAACATCATTGCCTTTTCAAAGTAACCTGGCCTTGAATCATCAATCTTGACCGTGTTTTTATACTTGACACCGCTGAATAAGTTGAATAGATCAACTCGATAGTTTTTAGGCAAAGGGTTATGCGATAGATACATGTTATCAAGCCTATTATTCTCAACCAACTGAACCAAAGGTTTTAAAACTTTCACCTCCGAAAGTTTATTTCTTCGCAAATCGATTTTCTCCAATGATATTAAATTCTCCAATCCGTCCAAATTAGCCAACTTATTATTGTTCAAGTTTAATGTAAGTAAATTTTCAAGATTAGGTGGTAGACTCTTTAGACTGGTTATGAAGTTATCAGCAAAGTTTAAATACTTGACATTGACTAGTTGATCCAACCCTTCGGGCAATTTCTCTAATAAATTATTCGACAAATTCAACTTGACCAAATTCACCAAAGGCTTGAATGTGTCTCTGGGTATGTGGGCAATGGAAGTTTCCAGAATAGTTAATTGTTTCAACACTGACCATTTGTGATCATGCAAGTTCTCTGAATGCCCGTGTCCGGCACCACCAATAGAGCCTGCTCCATTGGATGCATTGGTATACCCGCGATCTCTCTTGTACTTGAATGTAGTATTCGGCTCATCAATAGACAGCTTCAACTCAAACGGTGGATCAAGTTGAATTGATTTTTGCTTTGTCGCGTTGAAACTCGACCTCCCGTTTGCATCTTCAATAACTAAATGAAACAACAATTCCGCCATATCAGTTATCTTACTTTTCCTTATGATTAAGATTCTCAATTGGTCGCTCAAAAAGTTCCACCCAAAAATCTCATTTGGTTCATATTCACTCATTTCCAAAACTTGTAAGTTTTTAAACATCTTGATTGGAACCGAAGTGTCACATGGGTACTCCTCATATGAGCTAATGCTATTGATCTTGGTCTTGGGTGTAAGAATCAAACATGGGATTTTGGTAAAAGACGAGTACAAATATTTGATATCTTTTTTAATCACTTTTGGATCATTACTTAATGAAAACGATCTCCAATAAACTGAGGCACTCGATACTATTGATTTCATGGAATTCATGGATGTTATTGACCGCGCATCACTATCAAAATGTCGTGATGACCTAGCATTGTTGGCCATAAATGAAACGAACGTGGGTTCGTGATTTGGATTATCTAGCTTGACATTCAAAGGACCAACATCGACGCCCAAGGTGGATTGGTCTATGCGTTCTGTTAAATAATACAAGTGGTGAATAGTGAATGTTAATCGTATGGGCTTGATTTTATTCACCGTTGTCTTGTTCTTGCTAAAGCATAGTAATCCATTAGCCAAGGCTTCTTCATTTTTCTTGATATAACTTGCTAGCCGCTGGATGTAAACGTCTCCTTCAATGGAATTTGCATAGCCAAAACCACCCATAATTTTGTGAAAACAGAAGTTGTGGGTAGTAGTATACTCGAGGGTAATGGTGGTGGTTGATAACTACTCAAGCGTGCTATACGACTTTTGTTGTGATTGTGGCTCTCAACGGTGATGAGGAATTGTTTTTTTTTCTTTTAATTAATTTTAATTAAAATTAGATTTACCTTTTGTTTATGTTTATATTTTTTCTCTATGCATAATCGAAAAAGTTTATCGAATTGCCCAAATAGGCAATTGGCTCAAGAGTCGTTGTTACATAAAATACCAACGCCATCGTCCCCTTCGCCCCTCGCGCTGCCATATAAGAGTGAAAGACTGGTTATCAAGCCAGCCGGTTTTACAGTGTAAAGTAAAGAGCTCTTAATAAATAACATATCATTGTGGCTGCCATACACAGCCGTACATCTCTCTTCGCTTCTCAAAAACTGACCTGATAATACACGTTGCTAATCAAAAGAATCAGTTGAAACTTTTAACTGAGCTACCCTGATCATCATTATGTGACAACTGACTGCTTCTATCGTAGTTTCCAGTTCTGATACTATTTGCGTATATGCTATTCGCTGCTGTGGGTTGTACACTCAACCTCTCCATGATCGATGCCGGTGGAATAGCATTGGTACTGCAATTGGTGTCAATACTTCTCCTCCGCCTTCTTCTTGATGAGCTAGCGAGTGTAACAATCGACTCATTGTCACCTTCTTGGGCTGCATTGGATAGAATCTGGCTTGCACTAGCTGAGTTTGATGTATTGAGAGTGACTGGGGTTGCGGTTGCACTGGGGCCAGTTTCAACACCGTCTTCATCAACAGTGGTCGTATTGAGGTTGTTTTGGTTATTTTGTTGGTGATGAGCTGTCGTGATATAATTGTTGGCTGATGTATGAACACTAGGAGCTAGCGAGGTCTCCGCTGTTGAAGCAATGAGAGACAGGTGGTCATTATTCATATCTGTGCTCAAAATGGATGGGTTTTTAGTTGACTGCCTTGACACTATTGATTTCAACGGGATAGTACTTATATTGTCTTCACTGTTGTTTGTGTGTTGATCACTATCGTTGTAGTTCCCATCGCGGTCTTGGTCATCATAGCTGCCTTGAAATGAGCTGCGGTGTATGTGATCATTCTCATCAAAGCGAAGAGTGGTATTAAAGTCCTCACCTTCGTCACCACTATGCGTCAAATCTCTGTCTGCATCATTCCTTATCAAAGGCTCCGAATTGCGTCTGGCTCTACCGCTAGAAGAATGTCTCCTTGTTGGATCGCGTGCGTTTTCCGTATTACCTCCTGATGGACGCTTGTGTCTTTGGGGGTGTTGCTGCGATAGTAAATTTGAACCGTGTTGATCGTGTGAGTTAGGTGCCGTTCTATTCTGCCCTTGCATTAATCGCCTGACCCAACCAAACCTATTTCTAGATGTATTTGAATGGCGTCGATCGTTCTGAAACGAGTTATCTTTAAATGAAGTTAGTAAAGCGACACCAGTAATAATGATTGATCAAAAACATACCTTCTTGTGTGGCCATGGTGTATTGGAAATCTTTTGAACGCGGATGACTTCGAGGTTAATATAAAAAGACGAAGTTTCTCTAGGACATCAAGGGCTATCCTATATCCTGTCTTTGCAAAACTTTTGAAAACTACTTGAAGTTGAATGACGCTTTAATTTATTTGTTTAGCGATTTTAAATCCTCACTCAAAAATTTCCAATTTCTTCACAAAAAATAAAAACATAAAATTTTAAAACGTTCCAAAGGCGTGTACATTTGTTATAAATAGAAGGATTGATTCATTTTAAGGGGTAAACCGCGCATGGAAAACGGATAAACTGTCGAGACGTGGCGTGCTCTACAAAAGAGCCAACTCAAAATTTCATGAGAATGGTTAGTCCCCTGTACCAGGAACATAGTGGCAACTATTGGTTGCCTAGAGATGGCATGATAGCGTAACCAAAATAATGTAAGTTAATCCTCAGCATTAGGCTCTCACGGGGACGGACCAAAGTCTACGGCCCGGCTCATTGCATTCATATTTTACTACTCAATTTATAACTGTTATGTATATTTCTCGTTACATACACTAATACCTTAAAGGGCCAACACTAAACCTCCAACGAGCCCTACAAACAACCCTCCTTGCAATTTGATCCCCATATTGCTGCTGCTTGAATCACTTCCACTTTCGCTTGAATCATCAGTAGTGACACTAGGCACGTTGCTGTTGGCAATCCTCGAATTGTACCAAGGTAACTGGGTAACAACGTTTTCCAATTCTGACATCAACTCCGAATCCTCTACAATCGTGGTGTAGGAATCATCAGTATACGTGGAAAACCTTCTGAGCGAGAGCAAGTCAAGTGGAAAGGCAACTGACAGCTGGGTTTTGAAATATTCAACGTACTCACTAGGGAAGGAGCGGATATCAGAAGCTACTCTTGTTATTAAAGCCTCTTGTTGGTCGGTATTGAAAGATACTGATTGTGCTACTATGGATGTCACGAATAAACAATTTAAGGTGTAGAAAAGCTTGATAATTTGCATCGCGTGACGATTATGGTTTGAAATAGTTGGAGCAGGTTTGAAAGGCACTTTCACTTGTGCTACTATATATACTGAAAGGAGCTGGTTTTAGGATCGGGGTATTCCGTTGAATGATTGCCACTTCAGATTGCACCACAGCCAGGCTGTACCCATTTTTTTTTTTCTTGATTTCGAGGCGCATATAATTTTCTGCCTATTTAAAGTGCCCAGTGAGAAGAGATCTTGGCAAAGCCCCATATTTGATGTTCAGTCTTCAGCAACATTCAAGGGGGTCTAATGTAGCGAATTTATTGGATTGCCCCTTTTATCGTGAGCTTTCTGATTGGACAGTTTCACATCAAGTCCCAACGTTGTTTCTCGTTTCCCTTATTTAAGTTGCAAATCTGATACATCTTAGACACAACAAGATCTACAACAGCATTAATCAAATCAATCGTTGTCATTTCTAAATATTAAATCTACTCTAAAGAAAGAAAGAATTATACATCATGCATCATAACCTTGGGTCGGAGGAAGCCGCCAATTCGCTTTCTAGAGCGTTAAAGGCTTAAAAATATCACCTTTCCCATTTTGTAACATACACATCCTTCGAATAGTCATACGCCAAGCTTGACCGCAATGCAAGACAGAGTAACATTACTTTGCTTTGCAATACAGGAGTAAAGTTTGTGTATCACTATACAAAATAAAATTTCCAGCGTGTTACATACCCAATTTCCAACTCTTTATTTGCTTTGGGAAGTTGCTGGCGATTCAACTCTCATTTTAGTCTGGGGGTTAACAATCTCCAAAGGCTTTTTGATTCTTGGTGTTACCACTCGTGGCGAATTGGTACCGGCCCCGCCTGTGCTGCTTTGTTGAGAGGTATTATAGTGTGGAAGTTCCTGGCTTGGTGAGAATGAAGTGGATGTATATGGATTGAACTTTTTCAAACCAGGACTGCTAGAACCATGTTCGGCAATTTCAGGGCAAAACTCCAAGTCATCTTCGATATCAAAAGACTTTGACAAGTAATATCTCAATCTAGGATTGTGGAATGAGTATGTAGATGATGCATTGGAGACACTAGTACCAAATAGCGAGGAAGAAGCGTTGCTTGATAACGAGCTTGATAAGCTATTGCTAGCCGAGCCAGGTGGTGTAAGGTATGACAAATTGTTCAATGGTGAAGTATTGTTGGCAGAACTACTACTCGATGCTGAGGCAGCGCTGCTACCGCCTAACCCAATAGTGTTTGGCTGTGTATTTCCCATATTGGGGGAGTGCTGGTAGTACTTGTTATACGTATATTGACTTGTCATAGCTTTTATTCCTTGAAATGGGGTCTTGTCTTGACTTCTAGCTCTATATGTGCATTAACTTTAACGGGTATATGTGACGTCTCAACCTGTATTCTTGAAAGGTTAGATCTTTGTGTGTTCTATTCTGAGTGTTCGATATACGGATGTTGCAAATTAAAAATTCTAAGCACAAGATGAGTATTGTTGTAGGATGATGGATGGAGAAAGGTTATAGCTTTTATCAAATTAGTTTTGAGCAAAATGATGTTCAACAAAATCGCAAGTTTTGTGAATTTCTTTTTTTCTTTTTTGTTTTGCCCTGTGCTTTGTGCTGTTGAGACGAAAAAAGGAAGGAAATGGTTTATCGGTACACGACCACGTTTTCACCGGCATAAACACAAAAAGAATTATTGATCCCAACTTACCCCACCTGAACAAATGTTTGAAGACAGGTGGAGCCTCACTGTTGAGATGGCCCATCCAAGACTGTTCCTGGTATCTTCCAGCAATCAAAGTAAAACTGTAAATGTGAGTTGTCAGGCCATATGGAACCAGTTCCGTGATGACTGCATATAAAAGAACCAGCATCCGATTTTTGGTCACTTATTTGACACGTGTGCACGACTATTACTAAAATGTTTTTCCGTTTCTTTTTTCTTTTCTCCTTTTGATTTTAAGTTTTGCAACTTTACATCTAAATGGAATCGAAACTGGGCACTTCCTTGTTGAGCCCGATAACGAACATTTGAAGATTTTTGTATATGGTATACACCACTAGCTTATACCCTTTATCTTTAGAATTCAAAGTGCATTAGTTTCAATCGACGTTTTGACGATTGGTCCTCAAGTTTAGTGAATGCCTGCGCTACCTTCTACCTTTTTGTTACAATTGTCAACCACATCGGTTTTTATTGTGGTATTGCTCTTGAACACTTCTCTGGACCGATACTTGGTTGTTTTTAAAGCACTTAGTTGTATTGTATTGTGTAACTGTTGAAACCCTAGAGTATACCATTGCACAAGTTTTTGCACTGATTTCAAGAAAAAACTCAGCTAGACTTTGATCCACACTTTAGACTATTTAGCTACTGTGGATTCTATTTCTCTTAAAGGCTGTTGAAAAACAGCGAGTTGTTGATATATCAGTTTTGTTAAGAATGTGTTCTCTTGTAATGCACAAGCTCAGGCCACGTCAATACTGTAAAAGGTTTACACCAACTGAGCACAGTAAAATCTTCTCACGTGTCATCAAAAATCAAGACACTCTTTCTCCAAACTAACAACTCGTAGCCCTTTTCCTCTTCTGTTCTTAAGAGAAGTAAGCGATAGGCCAATACTTTTATTGGGTTTGGAATGTTGAACGCTACCACGCAAATCAATTGTCAAATCCCAATTAGGAAATTCTCGATGAAGCATATAATGTGGAGTTGACCAGAGTCAGCAACGTCTGGTAAAATTCGCCGCAATGGGGTGCACGTACAATGTATCAGAGAAAAAGAGATACTATCAGCATGCCAAACACTGAGATCACACAAACATCAGTAAATGGGCTTTTTCTCAACAACAGAACTCAGGTCAACATTCAAGAAGCCATTATCTGAAATACACAGTGCTTACAAATATGTCAGGTTGGAAAATCGGTTAAAAACACTACTCATATCCGACCCCAAGTGCAACGCAACGGCTGCTGCCGTATGCGTTGGTGCAGGCTCACATAGTGACCCGGACGAGCTACCTGGGTTGGCCCATTTCTGCGAGCATATGCTTTTTATGGGAACGGAAGAATTCCCCAACCCCAATGACTTTTGGTCAAAAATGACCTCAATGGGAGGAAATGCAAATGCGTATACCATGGGTGATTACACATGCATATACTTTGAAGTTTTAATGACCGATACATTAGTCGGCGAGGAGTGGGGCCTAAATTACTTGATGAAGAATTTCAGCTCCTTCTTTAGGAGTCCGCTCTTTTTGATGAATTCTATGAATATGGAGGTTAAAAGCGTGGACGACGAGCATCAGGGAAATATTGTCAATGATGAGAAGATCTTGTATCACGGGTTGAGGCTACTTAGTAGTGAGACTCACCCTTTCCACAGATTCGCAACCGGTAATAAAAATATACTAAACTCGAAACGTACTCGGAAAGAAATGATCAAGCACTACGAGCACAATTTTGTATCAGAAAACATGGTCTTGGTTCTAAAGGGACCTCTATCTTTGAACCAATTGCAGAAATTGGCAGTGTCAAATTTCGCCAACATTCCTCCATCTAATGATTCGACAGAAAAATCGTCTAGTGGAAGGATGCAAAAAAAGCCAAAATCGAGAGGTTCATTTGATATTTCCGTTTCCAGTGTATCCTCATGTGATGTGGGATCAGAGATATTTCCACCGGCCACTACTGGGAGGCTACTATACATCAAGAGCGAGACTGCTTCCAAGGTGAGGCTTTTTTTACCAATACATGACCTTGAGAATTCATTTTATGAAGGTGTGTGGTGCTCGTTATTCGGAGATGAGTCTCTAGGATCAATGTGTTATTACTTAAAGAGAGTCAAGAATTACGTTTCTTCTGTGTATGTTTTCACCCAGTGTTTATCAAAGGGAAACAAAATATTAGTCATAGACCTTGAAAGTTCCAAGCCTTTTAACTTGGACCTGGTGATTCATGCTATTTGGACCTTTGTCGACCAAATATTGAATCCAAGATTGACGGATTTGGCTGCGGTATTGCACGAGTATTCGCGAGTTTTTAAATACCAGGCGTATTTCTCACAGGAAGAGAGCTCTTCAGTAATGGAAGAGGCTGCGAACTATGCGCTTTCCTTACATGAGAATAAAATTCGCGATTTAGAGCATTTGGTCACCGGTGATTCCTTTATATTTCATGGAAAGGTGGATCATTTTGTAGTGGAAATAAAAGAGGTTTTTGATATCAGGAATTTGAATGTTATAGTACTATCGAAAGAGACCGATTGGGGCTGGATGTTGCCGAATAACCTTTCTAAGGACCCTTATTATCGATTCCAGTATGCAATCATCAATTTGAACTACCCATATCCTAGAGAGTCAATTCCTAACTTTTTTATCCTCCAGCAGAATCGATTTATCGAAATGTCTCACAGCGAGTTAGATGATCAACTAGATGCTTCACAACATACGGCCGCATATTTGCTAGAAGAAAGCAACTTACCTAATTTGATTGACTTTTCAATGTATCATGAGATTTGGCACTCGCCAACTTTAACACTCAATGTTATGACTTCATTCCAAATTTGCTTTGCAAGTGTTTCCAACACACCTTTGAGTTTGGTAGGTATTGAGGCAATTGCTGAATATGTGGGCGAAAAACTAAGGAGTGCGTTTTACCAAGCTGAGTTGGCTCTATTCTCCTGGGGTATCTTCGCAAATTTAGTGACAACTCCGTCCTTGTCCTTTGAAATACGAGGTCCCATTACTGGATTCTTGTTCTTTTTAAAAGAGTTTGTTGTAAGAGTGAAAAACTTAATTTTGACATTCAATCTAGACTACAAGGCATTTGTTGCGATGAAGTTGCAAATGCGTCACAATTATGATGAATTGCAGGATGGAGAAACAAACACAAAAGTCTTAGCTGCGTCAGTGATGGCTTTGGAGCAAGGAATTGCCAGTATAGAGGATAGATTTGAGGCGGTGGAACTCTTGGAAACAGATTACTTAGCACATCTATGTGACTTGATCATTCACGATTGCAAGCATACTAATATTCTCGTGGTGGGTGGTGACAAAGCATTTGCTATGGAAGTTTGCAAGCTAATAAACATCATGACATCACATGAAAGAATATACTTGGCTAAAAACCTATTTAATTATGTACCCAGTGTGACTTTGAGATCTGGAAGAAATTACAACCTCGTACTAGAAAATTCCAACTACGATGACCCAAATGATGTTGTTTACTATTACATCCAAGTAAGCTCCAGGCAAGATGAGAAGAAGCGAACAATTGCTCAGTTTTTGGCATACCATATGAACCAGTTTGTTAGATACCAACTACGAAACAGAAGGCAAATTGGCTACCTAGTATTTAGTGGAGTGAGAATCAACAAGCTGACAACCGGTGTTTATATTCTTGTCAATAGTGCCTCCTATGATTATTCAAGAATCCTACTGGAAATTGAAGAGGTTTTGTTCGAATGGGAGATTCAAGTGCTCGCCAAGACCCCGGACCAATTCAGTGAGTTATTCGAACTGTTTGCCAAGAGTCTCGGCCTGAAAGAGCCTGATGCTATACCTTCAAATATCTCTGCGGCTACAAAGCCGACCAAGCAGAGCTATAACTATGCATCAAAAGAACTGCATTTGGCGTACTTTGAAAGTATTTTAACCAAGAACTACGACTTTGCTCAGTCCGGTGGCTACAAACCCGTCAGTAAGGATAACACCCATCTCGAATTAGCCGAAATTGTAGAGTTTTTTAAAAGACTGATTTCAATAAAGTCTGCACATCGAGCAACACTATCTATTCTTGTGTCATCCAAAGAAGGGAAAAGGAAAAGGGTTTTCGAGGAGAACAAGGAGATGTTAAAGTCAATGTTGGTTAATGGAGATTACCATTTAACTTCATTACAATTAGCTAGCTTACTCCACGAGTCACACAACGACGTGTCAATAGTTATACAAAAGTTGAGGAATTTAGGCTACAAAATTTCGCCAAAGCATGGCCGTTCACTCTATAAGATCTTGTGGATGATAAAGAGTTTCAAAGTATACAGTTCTAAGCAGCAAGAGCGATTACAACGTATATGCATTGCAAAATACGGCAAAATATATCAGGATAGTCTTGGGATCGTTCCTCACTTGAAAGTGAGAAAGGTACAGGAAATTCACGCTGAGGCTTATATCATGGACCAGAAGGAACACTTAAGAGAGTTGCAGGGAATCTACGACCGGGAAAATGAGGACACAGATGACTTGAACTATTTGATATAGAGGGTTATCGCGGATAATTAATAAACATCGTCGTTCTTATTACTGACCAGGCCTCTTTGTAGAATTATAAGGTTAAACCTAGTGCTTATCTACTAGTCGGTATTAAGCATGAGAACGCTCGCACCTTTTCACCCCACTCTTCATAAGCGGAGAGAAGGAGTTTGTGTAACCATATTTTGTGCCGTGTAATGAAGTGAAAAATCATAACTTCCATCCAAACATCTCTAAGATCCTTAGAGCACGATGACGATAAACGAAGCACCAATATCCGTATCACTTGCAGGTCTTCAGAATGGTATTGATGATGAAACATTAACAAAAGCATTTGGTCCTAATTCCCTAGGCATCATCATTGTTCGAGATTTACCGTCAGAGTTTCAGAGCCTTAGGAAAAGAGTGCTCACAAGCGCGTCAATCCTAGCCAACTTAACCCAGGAAGAGCTAAAAAGCCTTGAATGTGAAGAGGCAATGTGGTTAGTTGGATGGTCATGTGGCAAAGAGAAATTAGCAAAATCTGCGTTACCTGATTTTCACAAGGGTTCATTCTACATGAATTGTGCTTTCCACAAAGATTCGACATTGGAGGGCCCTGATTCAAAATTGGTCCTGAAGTATCCAGACTACAAGTCATACACAGCTTCTAATATCTGGCCAACTAATGACGACCTTAAAGATTTCGAACGTGATTGCAAAGCATTGTGCTCATTAATCATCAATGTAGCTGGGACTGTGGCGAAAAACTGTGACAAATTCATCAAATCCATTCATGAGGGTTACGAAGACAACTACTTGCAAAAGATTGTACGAAATTCGATGTGTACTAAGGCACGGCTATTACATTACTTCCCCACAACGGGAGCCGAAAACACGGCATCGCTCGATGATTGGTGTGGCGAACATCTTGACCACTCCTGTCTCACCGGGCTCACATCAGCTTTGTTCATGGATGAGTCGCAAGGATTGACTCATGCATTAGATTCTTCGCCCGATCTGCACGCTGGCTTGTACATTAGGAACAGAAATGGCGAAATTGTCAAAGTGAGCATTCCAGCTGATTGTTTGGCTTTCCAGTCGGGGTCAACCTTGCAGGAAATTTCAAATGGTAAATTCAAAGCAGTTCCGCACTTTGTTAGAGGGACCACGAAGCCGAATATAGCTCGAAACACATTAGCGATATTTTGCCAGCCCGACTTGGATGAGATGGTGAATGATAGGGAGGATTTTGCCACCTACTCGGATAGAATATTAAAGGGTAACCACTAAGTAAGTAGTAGTATATTTATTGATTCCAGCATTTACTGTAGGAGAACAATCGAGTAGCTTGTCTTAGAAAACGGACAGACAGGTAGCGCTGCACAATACTTTGACTTGCCAAAAGATCAACACTTTTCTCCTTGTCAAATGCAATACAGTGAAATACCCATTGTCAACGACAAGGCTATCCCTGAAGAGGATGAAATTGTACGTCAGCAGCTAAAAGAGATGGGTCAACCTGTTTTTATCAATGGTGAAGATGATAGCGACCGACGAGAAAGATTGTCCAATTTGTTGAAGCGAAATGCCATTGACGAAGATAATTCACAAAGCGAGGGTGAGGAGGAAGAAGAAGAAGAAGAAGAAGAAGAAGAGGAGGAGGAGGATTTTTATACTCCAGGGCCATCAGAATTATACGATGCGAGGTTAGACATCCTCAAACATTCTTTGGTAAAAGCAGCAAGCCGACTTCAACAACAAAGAGAAGTCTTACAGAATAACCCTGAATTCATTACATTCTTGAAGAAAAGGCGATCGATAAACTCCAAATTAGCGGGAATTGAACTATACGGATCACAGGTAATACACGGAAATACAAGAGCTATATCCAGCGTAAGGTTTTCCTCAAGGGGAGACTTGATTGCATGTGGATCATGGGATGGGTCGGTTCATGTGTTAAATAGCAATGACTTGAATCCTGCTGTGAAGTTGCTTCAGGGGCAGCATTTGGAAAAGGTTGGTGCTTTAGATTGGCTGACAAAGAAAGGAGGCGATGTTTTAATTTCTGGAGGAAATGAAGGCACCATCAACTTGTGGAATATAACTACATCAGATGAGGCTGTCAAACCCAAAATTTCTATAAAAGAATCACACTCAAACAGGGTATCGAAAACTTTGTTTCATCCAATTAATGACTTTGCAATATCAACGTCATTTGACCAAACGTGGAAGCTTTGGGACATAAATAAAGAGACTGAGTTGTATCAACAAGAGGGCCACTCGAGGGAGATATATAGCGGTGCATTACATCCGGATGGGTCGCTCTTTTTATCAGGAGGATTGGACGGGGTGATATACGTTTGGGATTTAAGATCAGGAAGGGCTTTAATGCCGCTTCAAAAGCACATGCAAGGTATATACGGTCTTGATTGGTCTCCTAACGGATATCACTTTGTTAGTGGTTCAGGTGATTGTTCAATTAAAGTTTGGGATATGCGAAAATTGGACCGATCGGGCGATGAGATATTTTCTATACCAGCCCATACAAAGCTAGTCAGTGATGTCAGGTTCCACTGTAGTAATACTGGCGCGAATGAGGATAGTGTTGGTTTCAGCGGAACCTTCTTGATAAGTAGCTCGTATAACGGTGAAGTCAATATCTGGTCAGCTGACAATTGGATACGAGTTAATACATTGAAGGGCCATAATGACAAAGTGATGAGCTGTGATGTTATCAGTGATAATAACGAGATTAGAATTGTGAGTAGTGGTTGGGACCGAACCGTCAAGTTGTGGCTGTAACCTAAGGAACAAAGGAAAACTGGCTAGCCTAATATTAAATAGCTCAATCTTTAGACTGTGTATTCAATTGATGGGACCCTCTGATTAGAATCGAGCGCGATATTGCCTAAAGTAAACAAGAAAAAGAAAAAGAAGATTCATAAAAATAAAAGTAATTATGCGATTTTAACAATACCAAACCCTCCAACTCCAATAACTATGAATTTGTTACGGATATTGGATAGCACACCAGAGCCTCCTATCATTGAGTTGGAGCTCAACGAGACCAACCAAAGCGGAGATTATTATTTGGGTACTCCGATGTACGAATATCAGAAAGAATTAACTGATCAAATTATATCACTTCATTACCCAGATATACTAAAGTTTTGTGAAACAAACGACCAAAAGGACATTATACTCAAGTCAGTTGAAACATGTATTGAAAACTGTATGCTTGTATGCACTCATCCGTATTTATTGATCAGCCATTATATGCCCAAGAATTTAGCTATCAAAGATATGCCTGCTAAATTAGCAGAGACGAGTGGAAAATTCAACGTGTTGAAAGATTTATTGAATGTAATTATTCTGAACAAAAAGTCAAATTTCAAATCAGTCGGTCTCGTGATGAGTAACAATTTGAAACTTTTTGATTTGATTGAGGCTTTGCTTATGGCTTGTTCTGGCAACAAAACAGTCAAGCGATATGTGGGAAACAACATCCAACGAGAGTCGAAAAAGGCGGTCAAAAATGGAAATAATAGCAACGGTGCTACCCCCAATGGACATGGCAATAAGGCGAAAACCCCGACCCAGATACACCTAATACCGACCGATGGTGACATCCAAAGGGACAAAGATGTCTTTGATGCTTCCAAATTTGATATTTTGATAACTGTTGATGGGAATGTCGATACGGAAACCGAATTTTATCAGTCTTTAAAAACAATGAACCGCTCTTCTGATGAGAAACACGCAGTTACAATTCGTTTGTCTCCTTTTAAGACAATCGAGCACATAAAGCTCTTTTACATGAATGCTGTGGATGAGCCTGATTACTTGTACAAACTTATTTCATCTGTGGTGTGCTTGAGAGACTTTATTGGGAACATACCTCCAGATATTTTTCCAATTTACCACCAAAAGCTTTCATACTTGGGACCAAACTTCCTTGACCAAGTATTTGGTGACCGAGTAGAGGCGTACCCTCCGTGGCCATTACCTGCACTCCCTCTTATTCAAAAGTATACCCCGATTGATGTGGAGAGATCGCTATTGACTGAGGCTCACTTTCACTACACCCCTTATGGGTTGCAGCCTTTCACCGAAGAAAAAGCGACACCATCATACTACGAAACAAAACGTCTAACACTGGACTATATCACTAATCCATTGAAGAATTCTTATAATGAGTTAATTGGGATCACGGGTGCGTCAGAGAGACAAGACACTAGTATCTTAACTCACAAATCATTACTTCAGTTGAATGCTGCTTGCAGGGATCTAAGAAGAGCAGAAGATGAACTCGATTCATACAATGAATATGAATCTGATGAGATTCAGAATCGAATCGGTAGACGAGAGAAGGAAAAGAGACTTGCAGTCTCGAAAATCTTTGATGATTTAGACCATTCGCAACAGCGGATAGACAGTGGCAACAAGTGGTACAGTAAGAAGCAAGAGCAAATAGAGCAGCTAAAAATAGCTAGTAAAGAGAAGGAAGACCAAATTTCGAACTTTCACGATAAGGTTGCTTCGCCGGAGAAGAAGTCATACGTGGGAAACCAATTGAAGATATGGGAACTCGAGAGGCAGATAAAGCAGTTTATTGCAAAGGTCCAATCGAAGGATGACGAAAAGAACTTTACCAATAAGGAGTATGAAAACTCAGTAAATGCTGCGAAGGAGGCAAAGCAAGAACAAACTTTACTAAAAGACAAGATAGAGGATACGAAAAGAAAGTATCATGAATATGAGCAAGACCAAGAGACGAAAAGAAAAGAATTTAAAGCCAGGCAACAAACCCTTGCAGATGAAATTAAGAGTTTGGAATCTGCAAACGAAGAACTAGAGGCAAAGCTTGGTAATGGGTTCAGATTTTTAAAAGACACGGCACACCTTAAAAAGCGCAAAATCAGAACCAGTACCCCAAGTAAGTAGATAGATCTAATTAAAATTACATACTATAGACAGGCATAGCTGCCTTTGTAGCATCCAATATAACAACATTGTTCATCGGAGTGTAATTCTTGCTCAAAAAACGAATAACTTCTTGAGCTAAGGCGCCTCCTAGAATAGCAGCAGTGGGTGAGAATTCCGTATATGCTTGCTGACTCAAAGTTTGGATGTAATCCTCGGAAAATGTCGAAATAGGTAGGTTCAACGTTTTATAAACTTCCTCCGTCTTTTCTCTTAATAGTTGTGGATCGACAACATCTTCAGGATTATCAAGACGAGGTATCTCAAACAATGCAAATATAATTGGCAATACAGTACACTTTCGCAATTCTCTTTTGCTTGCATATTTTGGTATCTCTTTCGAATGGAATATAGTTTCAAGTGGGGAATACACATCTTTAATGGTAACGATGTCAACCTTCTTTATTGGGTCAGGCTTGACCACAGTCATTGTCTTGTTTCTCGATAAATCCACATTGACCTTTCTAGGTACCGAACTCTGGTTGAATTCATTGTAAGATGTATGTTCAATAAGGTCGATTAAGATGTATCCAAATAGTCCGTGCATCCCACCGACATAGAGTGGAATATTCAAACCTCTTGTGATTTCATTAAGCAGGATGATTTGCGATTTATTTAATTCAGTGGCTACAACCAAATCAAAATCCTTGAAATAGTCTGGTTTGGCAAATGCATCTTCCAATGAAGAAGTGTTTATACTCAAATCAACTTTGGAATTCAACTCCTTTACTTTATCAACAACTAATGGCAATTTCAATTTTCCCACTACGGAGTCATCGTTTGGCAAAAAGAATTGTGCTGCGAAATCCTCTTCCTTAATCACAGAGTTATCCAAGATCTCTATTGAGTTTAATCCACCCAAAACCAAGTTCTTTACGCATTCTGTTCCAACTGCACCAAGGTTTATGATCAAGATCTTTGTTGACCGTAATCTTAGCTGGGTTGCCATTCCCCATAATCGAATCTGCCTATCGTACAACGCAATCTCATCTGTAAAAGAAGTTAGTAAAAACGTTACACAGTTTACTGTTACGATCAGTACATACCTGCTGTGAGCTCTGTTTCTGTTGTCATGATGCCACAGGGAGGTAGAAGTGAAAGCTATGTGTCTCTACGCTAAGTGAAAAAATAAAACTGGATTAGGAACGCGTTTTCTTTGAATGTCCCAGAGAAATCATACACAGATACTTTTACTTAGATAAGCTTAAGTATCGTCTAATGTTTTTACTTTTAGCAATTGACGATGGAAATCAATCGACAAGGTAAGGCTTTGAGCGTTCTCAAGTCCTTGCTCACAGAGTTGCTCGTAGCACAAAAGATACATCGGCATGTACCTATCGACAAACAGTATCACCTCATCATCACTCATTCCTTGACTTTTAAGAGCAATCAATGCATGTTCCTGCTCTAGTCTCCATTTGTAAACATTTTCAATAGTATCCGTTTGTAGTATGATAAAGTGAGAAAATATTTCCCAGATGGGAACGTAACTCGAAAGCTGGTTATTGATATCGCGGATTTGGTAAAGCTTATGTCGTTGTAAAATTGAGTCAACTGGACTTGTTAAGTACCTTAGAGTAACCAAGTCTTCGTCCAACGGCATGAATCCATTAAACCAACCTTCGCAGATAATAACATCCACTGGCTCTTGGAGTACATTTTCGTCTGTCTCTAGACGATCTCCCAAACCTCCAAACGCAGACTTATCATATGAAGGAATCTTTACTGGTACCCACTGGCTTTTATAGTTGCCACAAATTTGGTGAAGTACATCCTTTAGTAATTTCAAGTCATGGGTTCCAGGTAAACCTCTTCCTTGGAGTAGTTTATTTTCATCTTTTACCGCTACTTGGGTCACTTTTTCTTGCTCTGAACGTGTTAGATAGAAATCATCAATCAGGAATTGTGTGAATCGTAAATTGGGGTTATTGTGTTCTAGGGTCTTGGTCAAGCATGATGCTAAATAGGTTTTACCTGATCCCTGCGGTCCACTAACACCCACAGTCAACGGTTTGAGAGCATTTTTAAAATCATAAAGGTCAATAGCTTTTGATATAAAATTGACAGACGCTTCAAGGCTCGTTATCATTGATGAATGTGAATGCAGATGTGTGAACCCCACCAAATAGTTTGTAATTTTAGTCCTCTTTAAATTATGTGCTACCAATTTCGCTGGAAACTGTCTGTTTCGTCGCCAGCACAACATTGTGAAGGTATACTTGCCAGAGGAGGCTCGTTTCATATCTCATTTTACACAGGGTAAGTATCTACTGCTTTAAAGGCTACTTTTGGTTTCAAGAGGAAATTTATTTCTAACTTGATCAAAATTGTGTCCACTATAAAGCTTTCAACTCCTTCAATTTTTCAATTAATTGGTCAACGTTTTCGACCTTGACACCGGCTTGTCTTGCAGGTGGCTCTTCAACTTTCAATACCTTTAACCTATTTTCAATTGAATCAAGGCCCAAGTCCTTCAATTTCAACTTTTCCAATGGTTTCTTTTTGGCCTTCATTATATTTGGTAAACTAGCATACCTTGGCTCATTTAACCTCAAGTCAACTGAAACCACCATTGGCAATTTAGCTTTTAATACATCAGCACCGCCATCGATCTCCCTCGTTACGTAGACTTCGTCTCCTTTGACTTCAACCTTTGAAGCATTTGTGGCTTGCGGCCAGTTCAATAATCCGGCAAGCATTTGTCCCGTCTGATTTGAATCATCGTCAATGGCTTGCTTTCCCAAGACTATCAAGTTTGATTTCTTATCTTCAACCACTTTTTTCAACAACTTAGCAACTTGCAATGGTTCAACTGGCTCTTCACCCACGTCAATCAATGTGGAAGTATCTGCACCCTTGGCCAATGCAGTTCTCAAAATATCTTGTGCTTTTGAAGGTCCAATTGATACAGCATGTATGCTTTCAACTGATTCAGGAGTTTTTTCCCTGAGACGAAGGGATTCTTCTAATGCAATGTCACAAAATGGGTTTATACTGAACTTGACTCCCTTGGTTTCAACTCCAGTATTCGTTTTGTTGATTCTAGGTTTAATTGCATAGTCAATAACCCTTTTAACCGGGACAAGGATTTTCAATTTGTTGGACATTGTTGATACTTGTATGGTTGTTGTTGGAAGACTTTCTCAAATTTTCATCAGTTTTTGAGATTCTTTGAGCGCACTCTCCGATGTAGGACTTTGACGGGCGGTAGCGCATCACTACATACTTCACATGTTACATTAAGAATAGCTATTGATTACTCTACATTTACAGCAGGTTTAGCCCTTGCTTTCATTCTTTCAATCCTTTTCTTCAACTGCTGTGTCACCTCAGCTGCTCGTTTCCAATCATCACCGGCATCAACATCTAATTTATCTTTATTGCGTGATATTGAATGGAATGAATTTCTATTGTAGTTCAATGAACTGTGACCATCGGCGGCCACCGCAGGATGGATCAGTTGATCCAGTTCAGTAATTGATAACCGATGTACACCTCTTCTTATATCCGTTTCCCGAAAGTTAGTGTTGTCACTGTGAGACTTTACCGTATCACGCGCAAGATATGATTGATTGGATTGTTGTAATTTGTTAATTTCCCTCTCCGTCTCAAGATCCTTAACTTTGTGATTTACTTTATCTAATTCAATCTTCAAGTTGTTAACCTGTGTATCCTTATGACTAATTGTTATCGAACTAGATCGCATTTCGTGCTCGAGCCGTGAATTTAATGAACTAATCTCCTCTTTCAAAGCGGTATTCTCGGTGCCAAGTTGTTGAATCAAATTTCGATCTTGTTGCTGCTGTGTCTTGTACTTGTTTACTTCTTCTCGTAATTGTTCCAATTCCTGTTCCATTTTTGGGTCTACCACATACTCAATTTGGAGAGGCGGTGGCGGTGGTGTCATTGTAGTGCTCTGTGTAACGGCAACCAGTGGGTGCGACAAGTTTACACGATTACTTGTAAGTGAAGCCGAACCCGCTGCCTTTGAAGGACGGAGTGACGTAGATGTCGGTTTTGACAATGACCTCGAGGTTAGACCTTTACCAAGATTGCTTGCTTTTCCATCATCAATCCTCTTCGCCGGTGAGCTTGCTTCTCTTTTGGATGGTATAGTCGATGAGCTTGCAGTTGATCCTCTCACCTGGAGTGAAGTTGCACGAGATGAGAAAGGTTGTTTCTTTGCCGGCAAATCGCGCGATGAAGGCGCTGATCTCACTTTGGAAGATGTGCATTTCACCTCAACTGTTTCATAAAATTTCAAAATCTTGGCTTTCCTATTGTCGTCGGTATTTTCAAGAAATTTACTCAACTCCCTTTCACCAGTTATCTTCATAAGCGTTCCTATCAATTCAGTGGCTGCTTGTCTAATTGGCTCTTGAGAGTCGCTGAGCAATTTGACACCAGTGTCCATAATTAAATCAATATCAGCTATTTTTGGAGGCTTGGTGGTATTGCTGAGGCAGCGTTGAAGGAAATTAGCACAAGCAATCTTGTTCTGAGGCACTTTGAGTTTCATTCCGGCAACCGCTTCCTCAATAATCGGTCCACTTAAGCCTGATAAAGTAAACATCGTATCCAAAAGTGTATCTAAAGCATTAGCAACGGATGGCTTCTTCTCCTTTGTTCTTTCAATGACTGGGCCCAAGATCATTGGCTGGTATCTTAGCCAGCTCTTTCCCAATCCTTTGGCAACATAGTTGGCACACGTGGCTGCTAATTGGACAACTTGGATATTAGCATCTCGCATGTTTTTGGCAAATACTCTCACAAGAGGGGAGTAATCATCATTGTCAACCATCTTTGGTGCTTTCTCCAAAATGGATTGAACTTCTTCCAAAACTTCAACTCTATCCTTCCACTTGGTTGAGGTGACTCTACTTTCAAAGCCATTTGGCAACTTGTTCAATACTTCAACTGGGTCAACAAATTCCATTGGGTCGTAGTCATTATCAGGCAATACCGCATCACTCATTTCAACATCATCCTTCTCATTCACTTCCGATTTCGATGCAGCACTGGCCTCTTCTTGCCTGGAAATCTCATCCTTTTGAGATTTTGTGAGTCTTCTCTGTTGTGGGGTTTCTCCCTTAACTGCTTCGAATGCCAGTGTCAAGTCTTTTTGTTGTACGGGTTTCAAGTCAGGGAATAAAATAGATGGCAACGCATCCCCCATCCACTTGTATAATTCAACAGTCAATTTGGTAGCTTCGGCTCTAACATTCCTATCAGCATGAGCAAATAATTTTCCCAATGATGGAATGACCAATTTAGGTGAAACGATCTTACATCCAAAATTTTCGTAAACTGCAAACAATGCTGTCACACAGCCTGCGACCAACTTAGGTAGTCTGTTGCCAAGATGCGGAAGAACTTCTTCAATTATTGGGTCAGGTGTTTGCAGATATTCAATCATGAGCAAGATGCTTTCAGTTGCGTTGTCTTTTGTACCCTTTCTCGACGATGACAATCCCTTTTCACAGATTGCTTGTACAATTCCCGCTGTTTTGACTAGACGATTCACAACAGACGCGTTGCCACCATATGTCAAATAGTTGGTAAAAGCCTTGTAACCAGCTTCTTGTGCCACAACATTTGAATCAGTCAAAATGTTCTTGTACAAATCGGGGGAGTAACCGGTAAACACTGGGTCCTGATCACTACGCGACGATTCATATTGTTTAGAAAGTTCTTCATATGCACTTAGACGAGCCTTCCATACTTTATGCTCTAACCTATCTTCTAGGGGAAGGGTTGTGTAGTCCACTTCTTCTGTCATTTTTGACTGGTTGCGTTGATTTGATATGGCGTGTGGGAAATTAAAATTTTGGAATGTTTGTTTATGTTTTCTAAAGCGCACGCATTGATTTTGTGTAACGCCAATGGCATTGAGATGAACAGAGTAGACTAAGAACTAGTTGTATCAGACAACTCAAGAGAAGCAACGTTGAGAAAGTTGAGAAGAATTAGGAGTGCATCAGAACTGGCCCACATTGATTAAATATGTTACACATGTATATATGAAGCATGCCTCTTTCACACACTGACCTCGATTCTTTCAGCTAGACGACAAGGCGTAACTCTAATCACACCTCATCCCCCCTCACATTGACAGCATAAACAAGATTACTACTTCTGCACTCAAACTTGTAACTTAAGCTGATTTCTTTTCGCTAGAATAAATCTCTTCAAGTGGTTTTAGTTTGAATCCCCACTCTTCTTCACCGGGTCTATTAACATAGTACTTTTGTAAGTTCACTTGATGATATGGGTGATAAGCCAAGTTAAACCAAGGCAATATAAACAAAAATGAGCTGCTGTATTGTGAGTTCCTGTTTGCAACATCTTTGGATCTATCGTCCAAGGCACTTTCGCTTTCATGGTATGGAGATTTTCCTTGACTCAACAATTTCTTTACTTCATATCTGTCCTTTGCTACTTCTCGAGAGTTCTCTGACCATCCAAGAAAACGTTGACTAGTCTTCACATAGGCCAACAAGAATCCACCAACGAATCCAATAGCCGTTGCAGCACGATATGTAGTACCAGCAATAGGAGATGGTTTCATGCCCTTACCCAATGATGGTTCTAATCTTTCCCACAAATTTATTCCAAGAGGTATAGCAGCGGTGGATATACCCCAATTTAAGTAATCAGAGGGACGGAAATAACGGATGACCTTGGTGAAGTATGGGTCTCCATCGATGAGCTCATAGTCACTGGAGATTGGAGCAGCTCTAATTGGCGTATTAGATGGCGTGTATGACATTGTATCTGGTTATGCCGTGATAGTAAAGATTTTTCCATCCAACTGTCTCTCTCTCTTTTGCTTATGCAATTCTTTTTTCGTCACTTTTTGATTGGTAACATCTACATGGTAGCACTACATATGGTAGCTTTGGTTTTCAAAACTGGTAGCTTCGTTCCTGTCATGTCAAATCTAATCTTAAAGATCCGGAAAAGGCAAAAACGATCAAGAGTGATAACGCAAACTAATCATGCCTATACAACTAACCGACGATGAACCAGAGCCCACCAATAGAAAGCATCCACTCACTAGACTAGCGAACAGTGTACGATGTTTCAACATCCCACTACTAAACTTCCTAATCATATTAATCTTGGGTACATTTCTTTATAAATTGACAACAAAATATACCAATTTGTACATGAAGTCATCGTTAATCACCATAATTGTGACAAATTTGGTCCTTTATGGTATATCGGAAAGTTTAGCTCAACTGATTTTAAGTTACCGGCTGGACCAACCGATGATTTCATTTAAGTTCAATGATCCAGCACAGCCGGATGCAAGGCACGATAGTGAAGCATATACAGCGTTGGAACAAGGTGATGTGGGCACTGATGAAGATGACGTTAGTATCGATGACCAAGGTTTAGATAGATTTATAGAGTACCTACGAAGAGACCAAGACGGAGAAGAGGAGCACAATAGACTCAACAATGACTTATTTACGTATGTTCCATTAACATATTTCCAATTTAATCGATTAGCAGGATTCATGTGTTGGGGTTTCATTATGAGTTTCGTTCAATGTTGGTGGTACAAATTCCTTCAAGTTTATTCTAAAGATCCCAAGTTTATTGAAGTGTTGAGAAAAGTCATGACTGACCAATTTTGCTTTTCACCAATTTCGTTATTTTGTTTCTTTACATATGGTACAATGGTTTTAGAGAATGGAACATGGGAAGACACTAAAAAGAAGCTAGGGGCAATTTATTTGAAAACTTTAATGATCAATTACTCAGTTTGGTTTCCTATTCAGTTTATTAATTTTTTGATTGTACCTCGTGATTTTCAAGTTCCTTTTAGTTCGTCAATCAGTGTGTTATGGAATTGCTTCTTATCAATGCGAAACTCAACCAATTGATTGTTCTGAGTAGTTTAAATGTATATGCCCAAATTCGAATATCCATTGAATTTTCTCACTTTTGAACTAACATTCTTTATGTACTCTTCCTTATCAATGGTGATGATATCACTCAAGACGAATGCTGTATCGACAATGGCGTCATTATCGGATTTTTCAAAGCCAAGATGTCCTTCTGAATTCAACACCAACGTGACGACATTAGTCACGCCAATAAAGTTTAATTGCGATAATGTTGCTGCGGCGATACCAGTTATGGAGTGTGGAGGTCTCAACACTGGAACTTGTGACAAAATTGATGCTGATGACGACGCTGTGTCTACTAAAGGCAATTGATTTATCGATTGGTTGTTGTTTAAGGTAGATGGAGCTAATAGTATCCATTCCTTCAGCGGTTTCAATCGCCTAATCAATTGTCTTGCAAGGACATTATAAGCGATGGTGTTTGTAAAATGCGGCACTACTATGGATAAAACGCCACTGGACAAGTATATTGCAAGTTCCTCTGTTTTAAACTTGTTCTTGAGAGCTTCATTCTCAAGAGCAGCATACAATTGCTCATCTTCGTCGTATTCCTCTTGTACCTCTTTTGTCAAATCTTTAATCAAATCTGGATAATCAATTAGTATTTGTCCTATATTTTCCTGTTTTGGTAATTGATCCTGTATCAAACTGATAGTATGGGGGACAATTAAGACATAGTCGTAAATGAGACTGGCATCGTTTAAGGATATTTTGATTTCAGGGATGGGGTTTGGTTTTGCATTGGTGTCTTCATCATCTAATGTATGACGAGGAGTTCTAGTTTCAGTAATTGGTTTAATCTAAGATGGGTTAGTATTCCTTTGATAGTTGGTCAGGCAGGCTGAATGTACATACCAACATCTTGTGGTGTTATCTGGTTTTGCCATCAAGACTGGAAAGTCGTATGGAATGTACAATTTATTTCTAATGCGCGACAAACCTCACAGAAAAAAGCGTTTAGAAGAAATATCCATATAGCGCTTACGGATCCACTTTCTTTCTGGATATCACATTTATCCAAAGATTTTTATTCGAATGAACGGAATATTCAATCTTTAAATAGTATACACAGTATTGAACTAGTACTCATTTATGCTAAGCTGAAGTTTTAAAAAGCATCAAAGTAGTGCAATTATTTTCTATCCTTGTGCCACCTGTAGTAAGCCTCTCCAAGGGAACTTCTCCTTAGTCAAAGCACACAATCAATACCTTTTTCCAAAATGGGGCCTTATTATACCTCTCCTTATCTTCCAAATTCTGCAACTCCAAAACTTCGGGGTCGTAAATCACCCGATCCTTATCAACGTCAATCTCATCAACAGCAATCCATAATCTCCAGTTCCTAGTATACAATTTGTGACAAATATAACAAAATATCATAACAGGAGCACCCAAATAATTCTTGAAAAAATTATTTGCATCCGCTTCTCCCTTGGGAAACAAGGATGTCCAAAACTGAGCAATCAAGATTAAACTATTGATAATTATGGAGCACCAAGAGCCTAAAATCCCGGTAGGGGAAACATAGGCCAACGACTCGACAGGAATGCCATTGTGTTTCAAGGCGGCTCTGAATCGAAGATGAGAAACGCAAATGAATAACCAACACGCAACAAATGAAATTCCTGAAATCGATAAAAGCCAGGTAAAAACGGTCTCTTGGTCATGATAAGCGGCAATAAATGAGAAAAAAGACGAAAGCACAGTAAGGAACCATGCTCTCAAAGGACGACCTTGTTTATCAACATAATCCAACCATTTAGGTGCCAATTTCTGATGGGCCAACGATTGAATCAACCGTTGTGAACTATACATGGCAGCCACACCCACAGAAGTTACTGAAAGCAAAATCACTACATTGATTATATGGGGCAACACTTTAACCCCATGCATTTCGGCAGCAATGACATATGGTGACGAATGGGTGGCAGCA